>NW_004797579.1:675415-677234 GCF_000002075.1 Aplysia californica | reverse complement strand
GCGCACGTTAAAGATCCCTTGGTGGTCTAAAATCGATAAGAGTAGGCTTCGGCCGCCACCCGGGCAAAATTCAAAATTTCCTACCAACGAAAAAATATTAGGTGTGTCCCGCTCGCTCATATGACCTTATGCAGTTGCGAGCGCCGTAAAACCCTATACTAAACAAACAATAATGTGTCATTATTGTTCGCGTTAAGAGGTGGATGGGTCCTTTGTTTTCACCTATGGAAAAGAGAGGGGGTGGTTAATATGAGCGTTTGTTTGTTTGGTTGGTTGTTTTCTTGGGGGTGGGGTGATTAGCTCTGTTTCGGAGGAAGATGTAGGGGCGATTTTATTGAATGAGATATCCTGCATTTTGCCTTTGAGACAAACAGGGTCACTGGTCGCTCCTCCTTGTTTACTCTCCCTGCTGTTTCTGTCTGTTTGTCTGGTATTCCTGCTTCTTTTAAGGCGCAAAATAACGGCTATTTAGTCCATGTACGTCTCTTTACTTAAAAAAAACAAAACCCCGACAAAAACAAAAACAAAACATAGACACAAATAAGCAGCCAATATTTTTGGGGGGAAAAAGAAAAAGAAATAGGTCAGCCTGCTTAAATCATAAGCTGATGGACCGTATTAGAAGGAAAATACCCAGTGTCCCCTTACCCAGTCTGAAATAAAAACCCCGCCAAAGTCCGATGACCCCCGCCCAATCTGGCTATCTTGACTACCATCGGAAATTGGAGCATCGGTGTAATCTACGTCACAGAAAAAAGGAAGCACTTCTAGGCTATGATAACAAATATTATTATATCGAGCAGATTTCCAGAATTTTGATCCTTCGTGATGTTTCAGGAGAAATAACTTTCCCCGTTTGGTCCAATTTCCCTAATGGCCAGGCAGCTATACAGTGTGGTCATTGCGACAAATGAAAGGGCTGCGCATTACAGGAAATCAGAGAGTATTTCTGAAGTTCTGCCGTCCATCTATTCTCCGCGATATTTGATTTTGGCCTCATTTCTGTTTTTAGATTAATGAGATATTTCTAGGGGTTCTTTTTTTTTTCTCGTCAGAACACTGTGTGCTGTATATGTGTTGCTGTTATAATGTTTGTAAAAGTCTCAGAGCCTGTATTACTCAATCGGGGTTGAGCGCTACATACGTAATATATTTTCGTTACGCTATTAAGATAATAAATACTTATGTCACTTTTAGACATTTTGAGAAAATGAGAAGAAGCTTTTCTTTGGAACCATTGACAATGTGAAGCGCTTGAATTTTAGGAGACTCGACATATTTTATGTTTGGATTATTCTTTTGTTCAAGTGAACTACGAGTAACTATAATACCAAGTTGACTCTGCACTTCATTTCGGAACAAAAAACTCAAAACCGGCCAACAACGACTTACACAATTATCTTATACCCCACCCCCCGGATATGATGAAGAAGGTCTTCTTCCCTCAGGAAGGACGAACACCATGAGAGTGACGATATTATTATTATTATTATTATTATTATTATTATTATTATTATTATTATTATTAGCGAATACACTACGTCTTTTCTTTCCCTCTGTCGTTTCTGTCTGCCTATCTTGCTTCTGCCTCTGCACTAAATGACCGCTACTGAGTCGATGTTCCCCTCTCTACTTCAATACCCAATATTTGGTTTTGGTCCTACGTCTTTAATGTACGGACATACTCTTACTTTGGTGTGGAAGACAGGGGTGGCTGTCTGAATAGAATTTTGTGGTTAGCGTCACAGTTTCTGAACTTGGGGGAATTCAAAAGCTCGGCTGGATTAGAGAACTTAAACAGCAGTCTTACTTTCTCTCT
>NW_004797579.1:671446-674426 GCF_000002075.1 Aplysia californica | reverse complement strand
TCTCTCTCTCTCTGTCTCTCTCTCTCTCTCTTTCTCTCTATCACTATCTCTCTAGTTTCGAACTGTGTCCTTACCAGCCCCCAACTCCCCCTTTATCCCGTTCCCACTCGGACAAAGATTACAACTAAGCCGTTAGCGAGGACGCAACGTTGTCCCCAGATCTTATCTTTATGTATGAGTGGCTTAATTGCTTTCTCATTTCCTCCCCCTCCCCCCCTCACCCATTTTGTGCGCGCACCCCTCCCCTCGGTGATCATGTCTCTCCCTTTTGTAAATCTGATCTGTGTGTGTAGTATTTCTTCCCGTCTTACTCATTTCTTCTTAGTCTGCACCTTGCCCAATTGTGTTGCTGTCTTGAATTCTCTTTTGCAGTTTTTCCCCGTTTTGCATTGGGGGTTTTTATGCTCTTTGTCCCCCCAACGTTTTCGGCTTCTATTTTTCTATTGAATAAAAAAGAAAGATAAAAATTAAATGCCTGTAGGTCTACTTATATTGTTATTCTTGTTTTCTTCATGGTGGCAGTTTTATTTATTTTTATTATTTTTAAATCATTTTTTTAACGCCATGGGCTTGACCACCTTATCTTTAGCTTGAATTAGTCTTTTAAAAGAATGAGAAGTTGCTGCTTACTTCGTTTCACGAGAGCACCAAAAGGGCCACAGGGTCGCAACACGGCGCCTCCAACATACGGTATACGTGGCATTCCTCTCATCGGTTGTCATTCTTCAAGTGGTACTTTTTTTCTCCGGGAACATACGGCCCCCACTTTAGGGCAAGCCTGGGGAAGAGAATGTTGTTTATAACTGTTTAGCCGTATTCCACCCCTCCACCTTCATACGCACACACACACACACACACACACACACACACACACACACACACACACACACACACACACACACATACACACACACACATACACATACACACACACACACACACATACACACACTCATGCTCCCACACCCACCCCCCACAAACACACACCTACACCCCACTCGCCACCACCACCACCACCACCACCACCACCAAGACGTCATATATTATTATCACAGCTCCCCATCTACCTAAAATAAATAGGAACGCTGTGGACATCCACAACATTATTTCCTCCAACCACCCTCAAAAGAAATAATAATTGTTTCGTTTCTGTTGTTTCAGATTGCGACAAGGTGTTCTCCAGCTACCACAGCAAGGAGAAGAATGGGACGTTCGAATCTCCCGGCCACCCAAGTCACTACCCGAACGGCGTCAGCTGCAAGTACAAGTTTATCGGACAGAGCAACGAGAGAGTGGAGATCCAGTTCACCTCGTTCGCACTTCAAGGGAGACCACCCAGGTAATCCCATTGTAATAGTTGCATCCCCGTGATAGTAATACTTATTATGAGAAGAAGAAGAAGAAGAAGAAGAAGACTTTCTCTCTATCTATCTCTGTCTCTCTTTATCTGTCTCTCTCTACTCATTATCTTTCTCTCTTTGTCTCTCTGTCTCTGGCTCTCTCTATCTGTCTCTCTCTCCTCATTATCTTTCCCTCTCTGTCTCTCTGTCTCTGGCTCTATCTCTCTCTCTCTCTCTCTCTCTCTCTCTCTCTCTCTTTCTTTCTCTCTTCGCTTTCGATTCGGTAAGATGTTTTGTCATTTTTCTGGAATCTGTTTCGTCTTTGCGGGATGTGGTCTACTCACACTACTGTCTGTCTGGGAACGGAAGAAGATGTTCGAGAGTTCACCACAGACAGGCTGTGCGAGTACTCGAGGCCAATCAACTACTCGTCTATTTAGCACCTATGAGTATTCGCTCGAAAAGGTATAAATGCTGGAGAACTTGTTGGAATCCCAAAACCTCCATGTGCTCGGGTAACTGGTCAAATACTTACCCTTTTCCCTCAGTGATGACTATTAGTAGAAACAAAAGCGTTTGCTATTTCCTTCGTTTTTGTTTGTTGCTGAAATGTGTTTTTTTTCTTTTTCTTTTTGTTTTTGTTGTTTGTGCACCATTCAAAGCATTGCAGTAATGTTCACATTTTTATTTTCCTTTATTGTCTGCTACTTTTAAATATTTCTTTTTTTCTACTTTTGGATTAATTTCATAACTGATCTGTTTGTAAACTTTAGTTAAGGCATCAGCAATAAATAATAGCCCACCTTGAGCTGTGCTCAGGATTCGAGCCTTCGAAAAGCGAGAACACATTCGGTATTTCAAAATTCCTCGGACTCGAATTCGAGCCCAAGATACTGGACTTGCACAGTGGGACACCACAGTGTCGTTGCGATAAACCCAGACTATGGCTCAACTTTTCCTATATCTTGAGACGAACGGAGGGGAATGTGAAGAAAAAATTGTACAGTTATTTTTATTCGTTAAACGTGTTTTTTTGTTTAAGTAAGGGTTTTACGTCACTTGCTACACTATTAAGCCACATAGGTTTCGGCGATAAGGGGTGTTGCAATTGAGAGTAGCAAACACAAGAGAGACGGAGCAGGGATAAAGACCATAGATCATTGATAAGAAAGAAGGAGCAAACCCCACCAGAATTTTGTTCAAAAGAGACCCTGAAAAAAACCCCTACATAATGTTCTCTTCAATAACTTGGTTGTTCAGCATAATTTGAATGTTTACCTCTCATGATTGTATTACTAAATCTTGTAGTAAAAATGTTCGTAATCTTTGTGCCCTCGATGGAGAATTCCCAGTCTGAGAAGACAAAGAAAAAAGAAGAAAAAAGAAAGTTGCAAAAACCAAATCGAACAATTCCGGAATTGTGCATTTTGAGAAGATCACCTCTTCCATGTTTATGACGTACAATCTATGTCAATGAGAGAGGCTTCATCTCAGTTGTAGCGACAAATTCCTTGTCCTGTGACGGGAAATAAACGCGATATCACGACTCCTTTGAATGTATTGAACGGGTTTTCTTTGGGGAGAAAGAATGATGACACAGCAAAATAAAAGGAATTGAGAGAGAGAGAGAGAGAGAGAGA
>NW_004797579.1:667587-669979 GCF_000002075.1 Aplysia californica | reverse complement strand
TCTCTCTCTCTCTCTCTCTCACCGGGAAAAAATTGTTTTCTGGGCGTAGTAAATTTTAAGAGCTTGCTGACGTTCTGCTTATAAATGTCTGTCGAGATCTGTTTCTAACTTCTGACCAATTTAAGTACCTAACTTGTACTACGAGATAAATAATAACATATACCCAAACTGATAACTACAACGAGTGTGCATCAAAATGTAGGTTTGTTCCCAGATCGGATAAAAACGTTCAAAACTTTATGTTGATTGGTGTGAGAAGGGTACAGCAGCAGGTTATTCAGCCACTGACTATATGTATAAATATCGTCACATCTTCTATACTGTCGGTTGAAGTGTAGGCGTTTGTCCTTTTCTTTCTTAATCGGAATCTATGGCTGCCCAGGTGTGTTCTTTCTAGATTGAACAGAAAAAAATATATTAAAAAACTAAGACTATAAAGGTCACATGGGCATGAAACATCACCCATCATAATTTGGTTTACCCTTTCATTTGTCCACAACTTACTGCCCCAAGCTACATATCATTGGCTTCAGAAATAGTGATTTCATCTTGAATTTTCTAATTCAATATTTTTTAGCACACTCTAGAATAATATCGGCAAAGTCTTTTCCCCTAAGATTCGACCTTGTTTGGCGTATTGTTATCAGCAGCTGATGAGGAATTAGTCTGCGTGACGTCACTGGTGCCTCGTAACGCGCACAGCACCACTCACTTTGACTTTGACACTCGCTCACGTCATGTGCTATGTGCTCCAGGGCCAGCTGGTGTTGGAAAACAAAAGGTCATACTATCACTATCAGGCTTTGAGGGTGTCCCGTGTCAGTCTTTATCGTGTGCGGGTGGTGGGCGGGTGCTCTGGTGCGATTTACTCCTAGGAGCAAACATCTATCGAGTACGTTGTTGGCGGGTGCTCTGGTGTGGTTTGCTTCGCTTCATTCCTATCAAACGTCTGTCGTCCTGATCTCCCCTTCTTCTTTTTTTATGTTTGTTACTCTCTTGTAACACCTCTAACCTTCTTTCGCTCATATAACCTTATGCAGTTTCGAGGGCCGTAAAACCTCTACTAAAACAGAACAAAAACATCTATCATACTTATCTCTCTTCGTTTGTTTGTTGTTTTTTATGTCTGTGTTTGTTACTCTCTTGTTACACTTTTAGTCTTCGGCACTTATATGATCGACCTTATTGTGTTGCCAGTGCCGTAAAACTCTTACTAAAACTAAACTTTCTCGTGCCCATGACTTGTAGAGAAAAAGACGGGGATGTTTGGGTCTGGAAAAGAAAAATGCCTGTCTATTTCTGATTCATCATCATTGCGCGCGGAATCTGAGTTGATAAATCTTCCTCTTTTTTCTCGACATTACCAAGGGAATGTGAAATCTCTCAGCCATGTCCTTTTCCTCGATGCTACAATTGAAATGTGAACTCTCGGAGTGCTGACAAAAGTATTACAAGCTCATCAATTTTCTGCTATAAATATCGTATAGGTGCTTTGCATGCATGCATCTCGTCTGGGTACATATTTTTATTTTATTATCTTTTTTTGTAATGGTATGTACATGTGGTGTGCTGTGTACTGAAAGCTGTGTCTGCAGCTGTTTTCTCTAAACGTTTCACTTCTGTGTTTGTTTTTAGTTCATGTTATATTGTTCTCTTTTTACTAATAACCATTAGTCAATTTGTGTTCTTCTTGTCTATTTCCTTGTCTACTTGTCTCTTTGTCAGCATAATGATATGTTTTTGGGCTTGTCCATTATGATACCGTCTGAGCTGTAAATACAGTGAGAATAAATTATTAGATGAATGATATGCCAGTCTGATTCATCAGAGACAAAGGGCAGAGTGAATGGGAGAGTGAGCAAAAAGGGATACAGAATGCATTCAGCTATTTTATGTTAACTTTTCACTTTTATTTATTTCTTGCCTTCTCTTTTGACAAAGAAAACTTTTCTGTGGGCTTATCAAACGCATCTGCACACAGGCACATACGCAGTCACTAGTCATGTGCACATACACACATGAACGCATACATACAAATACACACACACACCCACATGCACGCATACATACAAATACACACATAGGTGAACATAATATACTAAGCACACGCACAGGCAAATATACACTACAAAAACCCACATGTGAAACCATACCCTTTTTATGTTTCTGTTTATTTCTTTCCCTCCCTCTGCTCTCTGTTTCTATCTTTGTCTCCCCCCCCTCTCTCTCTCTATCTCTCTCTCTCTCTCTCTCTCTCTCCCTCTCTATCTCTCTCTCTTTCTCTCTCTCTCTCTCTCTCTGAAATTCCCATATGCACAAAAATAAAGTATGTTTTCTTAGATGGGTTTTTCTTATCACCATTGTACTACCTTTTTCGCCCCCCACCCCCCCC
>NW_004797579.1:661949-665405 GCF_000002075.1 Aplysia californica | reverse complement strand
ACACACACACACACACACACACACTCCTATCCACCTTCTCCTCCTCACCCCCCTCCTTTGGTGTTCCCCTCCTTTAGCTTTCCCCATTTGCAATAATTGTAAAACTGAAGAGCAAGGGTCTGGGTAGAGGTGAAAGCTGAATAGGGGATAGGGGTAGGAATATGAGATGAATGATTGGGGAGTGCGGGGGTGAAGCTGAAAGGGAGGACGTGGGCAGGGAGGGAGGGGGGGTGGCGTGGAGCTGCTCAAAAAGAACACTCTCATTTTCAACACATTGTTAAAAAATTTGTAAGGTTTTTGTTTTAACTCTTTGCCTCTTCCAGTCATAAAAGTCTCTTTCTACCGGAAGTCAAGCCACTGACCTATATTTTCATCAACTCGTCCGAACTTCCTGGATGATCGTATTATCAACAGAAATTCAGGTCGTACTGAGGAGAAAACGGCGTTGTTAGTAAAGCAAACAAATGAATGAACAGAAGTTCGTGAATACTTCTTTCCTTTCATTGTTCTTTGTTGGGTGCACACAGAAACTCACACATGAAGCTCTGTCAGAATCCAGACAGAATTCTTGGGGGAACGTATGAGAGGGAGGTCGGCGTTTTGCATCGGAATAAAGCACGTAGGCAAACAAAAAGTGGGAGGAAAATGAATATCGTAATTGTGGGGGAATCTAAGATGTTATTTCCGTCTGCCTTTGACGTCCACACGACATAGTGTCTTACATGCTGAATCAACGGAGGTTACAAGAGGGGGCCCGTGGCGGGATTAGCATGTGAGTCTGGACGGCTGAATCAAGGCTGTCGTCGAAATAAGGTGTATTCGATGTATAATTCCTACGTAGATTTATAATTCCTGCCTAGATGTATATATCCTACGTAGGTGTATATTTCTTACGTAGATGTTTTTTCCTACGTAGATGTATATATCCTACGTAGTTGTATATTTCCTACGTAGATGTATATATCCTACGTAGATGTATCCTACGTAGATGTATATATCCTACGTAGTTGTATATTTCCTACGTAGATGTATGTCCTACGTAGGTGTATATTTCCTATGTAATTGTATATGTACTATGTAGATGTATATTTTCTACGTAAATGTATATACATTTTATGTAGATGTATTTCCTTCGAAGGTGCATATTTCTTACGTACATATTCCCTGCATAGATGTACAGCATTTCCTACGTGGTGCCCTTTCGTCATCTGGTGAAGTATTTGTTCGTTATATTATAGTCCAGATATTTTTCTATATTTTAGCTTACTTTACCCATTTCAAATCGCCAAGTAAAACCAAGCCGTGCTATGAACTAACACGGAAACAGACAACGTGTGACCCGCGCCCTCATATTATGACCGTATGCAGTTGCTAGCATTGTAAAACTTTTACCAATAGGAACATTTTTCTCTTGTTCTATTTGTGAATCGTTGTATGTGGTGCCTGGTCGTTGCACACTTAAAGTCTTCTAGTTCGATTCCCATGTGAGGGGGATTTTTATTGAGTATATCGGTCTTTCTGCAGGGGCGTGAGATCTATGTTACGTCTGTCTTAATTAACTCAGGTTGGTTCGGACTTGCAATATTGAAGCCCGCTTCCTTATAGACCTAAATTATGCCGAAGGCCACGTACAAACACATACATGAGCTTTCTTTCTATGAAGTAATGTTTTTTAGAACCTTTGTAAATGTAATTGTTAATTTATACGGCTGACAGGTTGATTTCGCAAGAACGGAATCTTTGGTTCCTGAGCTAATAATCTGGATCGCTAAGCGTTTTCCATTTTTAAAATGTTTGTTGTTGTTGTTGTTGTTGTTGTTGTTGTTGTTGCTGCTACTTTTGTTTGTTTGTTTTTTGTCGGTTTTTTTGTTTGTTTTTTTTGTTGTTGTTTTTTTCTTTTAAGAATACGAGCAAGCTTTTCTCGACCTTTCCTCAACTCAAACTGGTCCCGCTTCTGTGTTTGAGCCGAATTGTTATCCAGAATAATTGCTCGCTATCGTCTCAGCTTCGTGTAACCAACGAGACCCTGGGTACTGGGTAGATGATAAAAAAGCAGTGTGTACGAGATTTGAGATTGTGTAGATAGAACTCCGGTTCGCCAAAAGAAATGAGTCGCGCGTGCGCAGTTCCAGAGTTTCGACTAGCGGCAGCATGTTAACTTGCTGAATACGATCTGGCCTACCTCGGCGAGCATTTTATTCTCTACCTTTTTATATTGTTCTTTTTGGCTGTGCGGGAGTGCCACTGATTTGACGCTGTGAGTAGAAGAAATACAGTAATATAATATTTGACTTGACATGTACAGTTTAGAGAAGGGTGAGTAGGTGCTCGGTGGGTGCTCTGGTGTGTTTTGCTCCTTCTTTCCTGTCAAACATTTATCGTCTTAATCTCTCCTCCTTCAATTTTGTGTTTGTTATTCTTTTGTAACATCTCTAATCTTCAGCACTTATATTATCTTATTGTATTTCGAGTGCCATAAAGCTCTTGCTAAAACAAACAAACAAATAAACAAAAACCCAGAAGAGTGTATCCACGTAGCATGTTTAATGTGGCGCAGTTGCTGGCGTAGGCATGCATCTCTCAAAAGTCCTTGCTTTAAATCTGACGTCGTATGCGTTACTTTTCTCCTCCTTTCTCGAATATTCCTGAGTGTCAATTCTCTGTCTCTGTCTTGCTCTGGTGCACTTGTGTGATAATTGGATAAACGCATCTCGCTACCATTTTTTTCATCATGTCTAGTCTGCTCTTTGGCCTTTATATTTACTGCGCAAGGTGAAGTGTAACTTCTTCCAGATGATAAATCTGAGTCGTGTAAGCCAAGTAGTAATGGATGCAAAACTTTTAAGAAAAAGCATTGTCGGTTTGTCGCATCTGGTGTGAATATCATTGTCGCGTTTTTACATTCGAATGCCAATTTTTGTTTCATTTGGATAATAAATATAAATCTAGATAGATTGGCAATAAAAAAAAGTAGGTATTGTTGCTTGAAAAATGCGATCTTGTTCTTGCGAAATTAACCGGTTTGCGGGATTTATTACTAGATTGGTTTATAAAAGTTCTACAAAATATTACTTCAGGAAGAGATATGTTATATATAGGTGTCTTGGTTGGTAAAATTACAACAATTTTTTTTAGAAGTCGGACGGCATTAAAATGTGACTATTTCTTGGTAGGCATATTATGGAAAAGGGTGGTGGTGAGTTTTACATATTTGTACCTATTTGTTAGTGGCAAACGTCAACGTAACTATGAGTAGGTGTGGGATCACGGAATACCTTTTCGCCCTTTTCTTCAGAGTTGGTTTGTAAACAAGATTCTCAAATGTACTGATATTCGGATATATAATTATGTACCGGTACCATGCTCTCGCGTGTCAATAGGGGCCTATTCCCACCTGCTCCCCTCACCTTCGGGCTTTTGAATTACATTATGATGCTTTTTATCGTTTTTCTCTCA
>NW_004797579.1:659987-661382 GCF_000002075.1 Aplysia californica | reverse complement strand
GGATAAATAGATGGGTATAAACGTATAGTTCAGGTGTTTTAGAATCCATTTCAGGGACATAAACCATGTCTTTGCTTTCGCCTAAAATTTCAAATTCAAAGTCCACGTCAGAAAAGACACGGTATGCAAGATGAACAGCTGGCGTAGAAATAGATTTAGCACCGTCACATACTTGCTTGTCTATTCTTGTTTGTTTGTTGGAGGAGGGGGGGGGGTGTGTTTTGATTTGTTTTGTATTCAAATGTAGCCTAACTGTAATCTCGGTGCAGTAAGTGATCCCTGAAGACATCTACCGAACCATTGAAAAGGTTTGACTGCATTTGTCCCCCTTCCCTAATAACACACTGGTGTTCGGTACACGTGAGAGAAAGACTGTTTTATAAAATGGGACACAACGAAAGCTTGGCCAGAATAACTGAAAAGACACTGGGAGAATTTTGCGCTGGGAACCACTAGGAATCCTTGAAAGAGGACGATCAAAAGTCACACTTGATACGCGTTGGCTTTGTGTCGGGGGACGAGGCAAGGGATCGAGTGTCAGGTGTGTGGTCTGTGGGTGTGAGCGGATGGGGTCCTGACCTCAGGACTTGTGCATGTTTGGACATGAGACGCTTATACCTGTGGTGACCGCTACCGTGACTTTTTGTTCTGCCGAGGAAAAACTGATAGGTTTAGTGTTTGTTCGAAGTACCCTGTGCTTTTATTGTTGATTTTTTGTTTGTTCGTTAGTTTCTTAAAGGATCTTACGCTGGTAACCCACCTCCCATCCATACTCCCTTCCCTTTTTCCCGACCTCCACTCTCGGGTTAACCTCGGAGATTCACGGGACAAACTAATACGAGTCGAGACAACAAACAAACAACAAAACGCCCCCCAAAAAAAGAAATCTTTTGGGCTAGTGAAAAAAAGTGACTGAGACCTAACTCACTCAGGTCAACACGTCCTGTGTCGACATCAGGGTATTGTTTATTTGTTGTGATGCTAGTGTGTAGTGTAATTCACAGTGATGAGTGTGTATACTATGTGTGTGTATACTATGTGTGTGTATACTATGTGTGTGTAGTGAGTGATGCGAGTGTGTACTATGAATGTGTTTTGATGTGACTGTGTACTATACAATAAATAATTGTAGTGCTGTGACTGCATTATGTATGTGTAGCGATGTGAACGTGCGCTGTGTATAAATACATATATGACTGTGTACTATGTGTGTGTTGTGACTGTGTACTATGCAATAAATAATTGTAGTGCTGTGACTGCATTATGTATGTGTAGCGATGTGAACGTGCGCTGTGTATAAATACATATATGACTGTGTACTATGTGTGTGTTGTGACTGTGTACTATGCAATAAATAATTGTAGTGCTGTGACTGCATTATGTATGTGTAGCGAT
>NW_004797579.1:654530-657345 GCF_000002075.1 Aplysia californica | reverse complement strand
GATAGATAGATAGATAGATAGAGATAGAGAGGGAGAGAGGGAAAGAGGGAGAGGGAGAGAGAGAGAGAGAGAGAGAGAGTATTCATTGTTGTTGTTATTGTTTTTTAAATTGATACTCTTACCGTTTTCTGAATTTTGAAATAGTTTTTTTTATCGTTGTTGTTTGTGGGGGTGTGGGTGGGGGTTGGAGTGGGAGTGTTATGTGAAATGTTTGATAAAGGGAAAGAAAAGTAGATCGTCGTTCACTGCCACTCCACACATCTTAATGCGGAGAGAAGTTAGAGCGATCAACAGAGAAAAAGATAAATGGGGAACTCAGGCGTTTGTGAAAGAAAAGAAAGCAAAGCTTCAAAGGCCATTTCCTTAGAGTAACAGCCTGAGAGAGAGAGAGAGAGAGAGAGAGAGAGAGAGAGAGAGAGAGAGAATAGATACATAGATAGATAGATTGGTAGACTGACTGAAGAAGAAAACGTGACCTCACATTTCCCAAGCAATAACCGCAAACCAAGGGGTTACCGGTATGTCTCGGTTAACCGGTTACAATTAAGCATAAGCTAATTAATTGCACCGGTGAGAGAGCGTAAAGAGACGGAGGTTACATCTGCACGTCCAACTCCACACAGAGGAGCTCTTCGGTTTCCCCATATTATAATATGGAAATGTTTCGAATCTCTGCGATGGTGGATAGGTTAGAGTTGGGTTTTTTTAGGGGGGTGGGGAGGTTAGTTTTAGTTTTAATAAGAGTTTTACGGCACTTGCAACACAATACGGTCATATAAGTGCCGAAGATTTGAAGTGTTACAAGAGAGTAACAAACACAAAAAGAAAGAGAGGAGATAGAGAATATAATAGGCTTTTTTTTAAGGAAAGAAGGAGCAAACCACACCAGAGCACCCCCCAACCATCCACAGGGGAAGGTTAAGTAAAAGGTAGGCGTTTTACTTCCCCATTTCTACAGTTTAGGAGGCGAGCAAGGGTCGAGGTCCAACTCGGACTGAGAGGAACACAACATCCCTGCATTAAATAGTCTTCGTTCACGGGAATGGAACCTAGGTTTTCTGCTCGCAGTGACGAAATGTCTAACCACAACATCACTGACACGGGCGATAGTGTTGTATAAATGCTGAAAATAAACAACACCAAAGAGGTAAAAATCAGGAGACAATTATTGTAACAGAACCAAAAATAACATGTAAGTCAGGGATTCTTTAGGAATGTAGGTTAGTTAGTCAAGGTTTACGCTTATTACGCTGGGTATTGTTTAGTTTTATTTGTTTATGTTTTGTTTGGGGGGGGGGGTTGGGTTGAGTTGGGGGGTTTTTTAATACCCTAGATCTACATTGCTTCTCAATTTCCGTCGAAACAGTTGATAGATACCGGTTTTGTTTGCGAAGACTTACTAAAATTGTCTTTGACCTAGATTATCTTGAACAAATATTCAAACCATGTAGTTCACAAGAAAGTAGAGTTTACTTTGCTGTTACTCGATCCTGTCTGCTGGATTAATAGGATCGGTGACCGTTAGTAAAAGCGGGTTTTGTTGTGAAGATTTATTACATTTGACTTTGGCCAACATTATATGGTCGCTTTTAAGGACAAGCGAGCCAACCCAGATTTCGGTGGGTTCCAGAAATCTTGACCTACTCCAAAAATGGGTATTGCCCTACCTACAGGAAGAGTTTGGTTTCATTGGCGTGGATATTTATTTTGTTTGGTTATAGAGAAAATCTCCTTGTCTTTTAAAGAAACTGAACAAGGGCCGAAAACTGTAACTTCGATTTTCTCAAAACAGCGTTTATCAGGATAGCCCCCCCTTGTGCTTGAAAGCGACTATAATATCTTGAAAACGTTGTACACCCACGCACATCGCAAGATAGTCAACGTGTTTTTGCTGTCACTCCTTTGTGCCTTATTACGAGAAGCATGTCGTACTCTTGGAGTACAGCATGTTTTGGGGAGGAAAATCAGTGAAAGGGCAGCATGCTGTACATTTTAATTTTAGCATGTGTATAGCAACAATTGAAGGCGAAACGAGGCAGGGGTAGACGTTGAGCAACCTACAAGAACAGCCTGAACAGATGGGTTACGGAGAAAGATCAGGGTATTATTATAGCGTTATTTGAAAGCATCCGACGGGTGAATGTGTTGAGTTAGGTTCATCTTTCTAACGCGTCAGTATCCGAGTAAAGGAATGAATGGAGAACCATGATCGCCGATCACGTTTCTATAGTAGATCTTGCACTTTGTATACGTTCGCCTACTTTCATAATATTATTCAATTTCGATGTTAAAAAGACGAGATCAATCTACCAAAGTGTGTACGTGTGTTTGTGTATGCGTGTGTGGGGAGGGGAGGTATGTGTGTATGAGTGTGTGTTTGTGCGTGTGTGTGTATGTGTGTGTGTAAGAAGAAAGGGGAGGGAGGGAAGGGGGGGGGGATGCCTAATTCAAGCAGGCAGTTGTGAGATTAGGCAGCTCTTAGGTCTTGGGCCAACCCTCTGAGCCAGACGTGTGTAATGGGCCGCCGGGCGTGGGTGCTGCAGGCTGGGGGAATGCCGGGATGTTCCTGGCGGGAGATAGCGCCCCCTGCCGGCCTGATGGATGGTCGTTGGCGCACCCTGCCGGCAGTTGAGAGCGCCAGCTTGCGGGGCCATCTGCCTATGCTAAATTCGCCCCGTTTCCTCAGTAAGGTTACAAACAACCGGTGGGTCCTACTTCTTTTCTTTCGCTCTGTTGTTTCTGTCTGTGTGTATGTCTGTCCTCGCTTTCTCTTCCACTCTCTCTTCGTCCCTCGTTCTCTCCCATTCTGCCCCCT
>NW_004797579.1:652802-654360 GCF_000002075.1 Aplysia californica | reverse complement strand
TCTCTCTCTCTCTGTCTTACCGTTTTCCAGCACTAAATGGCCAGTATTGTGTCCACGTGCTTTTGTTTACTCAAACAAACGAGCCCCACCACGGTGTTGATCTTTATAAGAGTTAGTTGCGGGCAAACTTTCCAGGATGATCCATAATTAGGTTAAATTTGCGCATGCGCTCAGCCATTTCCTGTACTCTTCCCACCCACATTTCCCACCTACTCTCCCCTCCTGCTCTTCCCGCCTACACATCCCACTTTCCCCAACCTACACTTCCCACCAGCCCTTCGGCAATCTCATTTCCCAACCACAATTCCCACCTACACTCTACCACCTACACCCCCACCTACACTCCCCTACTACACCCCCCCCAACCACCTACACTCCCCTACCTACACTCCCTCACCTACACATCTCATATTCCACCTACATATTTTACCTACATATCCCACCTACATTTTCCCACCTACATATCCTACATACATTTCCCACCTACATTTCCCACCTACATTTCCCACCTACATTTCCCACCTACATTTCTCACCTACATTTCTCATATACACATCCCACCTACATTTCCCCACCTACACTCCCTCACCTACACATCGCATATTCACCTACACATCCCACCCACACGTCCCACCTACACATCCCACCCACACACCCCACCTACATATCCCACCTACATAATTATACCATCTACACTTCCAACCGGCTGACCAGACTTCTCAGTTCTTACCTACTCTTCCCACCTACATTTCCTACCTGCACTACCGACACTTCCCGCCCACATTTCCCACATACAATTCCCGCCCATATTCCCGGGATCCCCACCTGCACTTCCTACCGGTTGAACAGCCGTCTCAGTTCTCACCTACACTCCCCCCACCAACTCCCCCCAACTACACTCTCCCACTAAACTCCCCACCTCACCTACACTCCCCTACCTACGCTCCCCTACCTACACTCACACCCACACATCCCACCTACACATCCCACCTACACTCCTCACCTACACATCTCATTTTCCACCCACACATCCCACCTACACTCCCCACCTACACATCTCATTTTCCACCTACACATTCCACCTACATTATCCCACCTACACTCCCCGCCCCCACGTCCCACCTGCACATCCCACCCACACATCCCACATACACATCCCACCTACACTCCCTCACCTCCCCG
Organism: Aplysia californica; assembly: GCF_000002075.1. Classification (NCBI taxonomy): domain Eukaryota; kingdom Metazoa; phylum Mollusca; class Gastropoda; order Aplysiida; family Aplysiidae; genus Aplysia; species Aplysia californica. Next base: position 653,178 of record NW_004797579.1, on the reverse strand, counting down.
CCTACACATCCCACCTACATATCCCACCCGCGACCATTTCCCACATACAATTCCCAGAAACAACCCACCATTTCCCACATTCAGTCCCCAGAAACAGCCCACCATTTCCCACTACAATTCCCAGAAACAGCCCACCGTTTCACTGACTCATTACCGACCAGCCCTCGTCCAGGCTCCCTGGTCTGACATTCCACGTGGTGGGATAATATGTGCACCAATTGTGAATCACATTTTAACCCTCACCAGAGAGACGATAATTACCTGGCTGTTTAGCTCCGCCCATTTTTTTCGTCCTTTTTGCTTTCTGAAAACTTATTCTTCTCGTTGTTTTTAGTCACTGATTCTCTGATGCATCAGATCTAATCTCTACCCCCCC
>NW_004797579.1:649210-650263 GCF_000002075.1 Aplysia californica | reverse complement strand
TGCCTGTCTGTCTGTCTGTCTGTCTGTCTGTCTGTCTGTCTGTCTGTCTGTCTGTCTGTCTGTCTGTCTGTCTGTCTGTCTGTCTGTCTGTCATGCCAAATGTATCTCTTTGTATCTCTCTCTCTCTATCTCTCTTTATCTTTCTGTATGTCAGTCAGTGATGTTACAGACAACTATTACTAAAGAAAGGTGGGCTCCCGACATTTCTAAAACTAATTTAAATCTTTCAGAGGGCAAGCTATTTCGAACCTGCCTATAAGAGCTAACCCAGCCTCTGTTCGTTACAACATCTCAACAGACAGAAAGACTCCGTTTGACTCCCCTCTCTTTCCCCCTTTTTTCCCGTTCTGGAACTGAACTAGCCCCTTCTTCGTACAATGTTGTCGAGCTATGCTACCCTACAGACACCACTTAGACTATCTACTGAAACCTAGGATGAGTTTGTCAAGGGCGATAACCAATACTGTACTTTTTTGCTGGGTATTATTATCCCGGTTATTGCCCTTACATTATTTCTGCCTCTTTCTCTCTACATCATTCAAGGAAAATATCTGGAAAAAAAAATATTTGAAAAAGGGGAGCTTTTTAAAAAAAGAATTGAAACAAAACAATTCTAGAACAAACAAAGGAAATGAGTAAATATGTTAATCAAATGATAAAATTATGATTTTTTTAAGTACCAAAAAAATTTAAAAATTTCATAGATAATTGCGGCAACAACGATACTATAACAACAACAACACAACAGCAACACAACAACAACAACAAGGTATTTGAGTAAATAAGTAAAGCATGTCACACTTCTTGAGTCCGTATTGTGTGCCCAATTTGAGACACGCCGTTCAGTGAAACGTCACACTTCAACCATCTCTCCCCCTTGGGTGGTTGGCGGGTGCTCTGTTTGGTTCTTCTTTCCTATCAAACATCTATCATCCTTATCTCCCCTTCTTCTTTTTTATGTTTGTCACTCTCTTGTAACAGCTCTAATCTTCTGACGCTCATATGACCTTATGAAGTTGCGAGTGCCGTAAAACTACTTAAACTAAAATCCCC
>NW_004797579.1:645489-648576 GCF_000002075.1 Aplysia californica | reverse complement strand
TGTGCGTGCGTGCGTGCGTGCGTATGTGTGTGCGTGCGTGCGTGTGTGTGTGTGTGTGTGTGTGTGTGTGGGTGTGTGTGTGAGTGTGCGTGCGCGCGCGTGTGTGTTTGTGTATGTGTGTGTATGTGTGTGTGTATGTGCGTGTGTATGTGTGTGTTTGTGTATGTGTGTGTTTGTGTATGTGTGTGTGTATGTGTGTGTGTATGTGCGTGTGTAACCGCAGTGACTACCACATTCTTTCACAGCCCATCTCAACAGGACTTGCGTGCGCCTGTGTTGAGTAAGACAACTGGGTTAGTTCCCTGTGGACTTTTTGCACCCTTCCTTACAGCAGAAAAACCGCCTAGAATATTCCACATCATCCAGAATAGTTCAACTTTGAAAAGAAAGAGCTAGTGATCAATATATACAGTCTGTGTATTTGTTGTTCTTTTATTTTGTTTTGTTTTGTTTTAGGGGTTCTTTTTTTCGATTTTGTTCTTTGGTTTGTTTGTTTGTTTGTTTGTTTGTTTGTTTTGTTTACTTGCTTTTTTGTTTTTTTTATTTTGTTTCGGGGGGGGCTGATACACAACTTTTCTAATATCAAGTTTACGTTTCCTCGTAGACAGACAGACAGGCAAACAAGCAGAGAGACGAAGAGACTGACCGTAGTGGATTTTTTGTCATGTTCGTCTCTTAAATAACCTCATTTCGCCACGGTATTATGATTTATCTCGACTGCTGATTTAAAAAAATTTCTTTTTTTTTTTTTGGTAGTACAATCATTTTTAAAAAAAGGTTTTTGCAAACACCTGAACAACTGTGCGTCGTTTAGATCTGAGTGGACTTAAAGTATTGAGGCATCGTGTCCCCGAAAATCAAGTTCTTGTGCGTCGCTGAGTTGACATTAGGCTCTAACTTGTCTCTCGCCGTGAAATTTATGCACATGTATTTATGGACAGTTCGCCGTGCATCTCAATGTTTTACTGTTAGCGGTCCCCGCCAGTTATTCTTTAATGTTGACAAGCGGGCTACTGCGCATTTTACTACTGTCCAGTCGCGATGAAGCATTAGGAAATGTGACGTCTGTCTGCTTGAATTAATCTTTTTTCTAGCGGTTTTTTTTTGCTTGCAGTTTTTTTGTAAAGTTCAAGGACAAAATGTTACAATATGCATTTAACTGTGGACTAAAAAAAGGGGAAAAAGTAGTCTGATTTTGAATGTTTTCTGTACAACTACTGCGAAAATGTTTTCATAATTTTTATAATTAGGTCAGAACTGATGTCCATCACCGTGTTAGATCAGGGCGTTTCAGTACCCCAAAAAATGTAGCTTTATTTCTAAGGTTTCCCAACCAGTTTTTTTCCCCTCTTAGTCAAAGGGCATTTTGCTAGGCATGACACATTGAAGAGAGATTCGTTTTGTACATAACTGAAAATCTTACTGTTCTGGGTGTTAACGTTTCCTCGGTTGAATTAATTGATCGATCTTGTGGAGATGTGTATCACCCAATCAGGCTTGGTCTTAACAACCAGAAAATATGCTGTTCGCCTCCTGATTGATCAGAACATGTTTTTGTGTGTGTGTGTGTGTCTGGAAAAAAATGCTAGCTTTTATCGCCCTCATCGAAACACTTTAGATCAACTCTAAGGTTACCTTCGATCCTGCCTGTCAGGACCAAGCGGGGCTGAGAGAAATACAACGTCCTAGCAGACTAACCTATATGTTTGATAAAAGATTCTCGGGACTCGACCCGGGTCTTCTGCGTGGGACAGTGGAGCGACTAACCACTACACCACAGACGTTGGTCTGTGTTTATTTTATGGTGATGTTAAATTAATATTGAGAGCAACAAGTAATCTATTAATGCGTGTACGTGTGTCTTACTAGTACTTGGTGAGCTCCAAAGCGTGTGGGTGTTCCTCGACTCAGACCGTGCGACGCCACCCACCATGCACTTATGGTCGCCTCGCTTCTCATCCAAAACGACACCGGGGAAAACTCCACCGGCAAAAAACCGACACATTAATACTCACGATAAACAACACCCGAAAAATAACGCCACCGCCTTTTTGCCGCCACCAAACGAGATTGAACAAGAAAAGAAAAGGCTATCCCCCCCCCTCCCCCTCCCCCTCCCCCAACCACACCCTGTTTGTGTGTCCGCCTTTTCTTTTCCCACACACGCACACACAAGTATACGTAGCTCAAGATACGATCCCCAATGGCTTGACGCCTGCAGTCGAGTGGCCCTGTCTCCCTCACCCACAGACACGGGGGGCTAAACTACTCCCGTGCGTGTTCAGGCAGCCTCTAAGCCGGGTTATTGCCGCAGACGTGGACACTCGGGGGTCGTCCAGGCTCCTCTCGGGGCACGACTCGTTAGCCCAGCGCGCGGAGATCGGGCTCTTTTGATGCCTCGTAAATCGCCGGCCCTTCCTATCCAAGCCTGGGAATCGGAGACGTATCGTAGCTCAGACGAACGTGAGGGGGGACTCGGGGGGTACGTTTTCCGTGTCCGGAGACGCCAGGAAAACGGCTATGATCTTGTGTTGTCCTTGTTGATATTGTGTGTGCACCGACCGATTGGCTTAAGCTAGGAGTTTGAGGTGACATGTCGCACTGTTGTGATTTTGTGGCGTGAGATACGTGTAGGACACAGCGTAGGGTCGGCCTCGGCCACGGACCTTACGCGGGTGTTTGGTGGTGGGAAAGCAGGGATATTGTGGGGGAGAAAAGGTTATGGGGTTATAAAGACGTCATCGATCTTTGCCTCTGTGGGGGGATTTAGTTTTATTTGTGACGACAATGATGATATACTATTGTTGTAGCTTACGGAAGAGGCTGTGGCCAGCTGTGTTTTTACGATTGTTTGTGGATCTGTGTGTGTAAGGTGCTAGGGGAGGGGGAGTGTATGAGATTTTTTTCGTTTCGTATATATGTGTGAGTTGGGAGGTGGAGATGTAGCGCGTATAAGGTTGTATGTGTGTGTATGTGTGTGTGTGTGTGTTTGTGTGTGTGTATGTGTGTGTTTGTGTGTGTGTGTGTGTATGTGTGTGTATGTGTGTGTGTGTTTGTGTGTGTGTGTGTTTATGTGTGTGTGAGTGT
>NW_004797579.1:642574-644585 GCF_000002075.1 Aplysia californica | reverse complement strand
ATTATTATTATTATTGTTATTGTGTCGCTTGAAATCTTACACTGACTGGTTCTACATCACTGCCCTTCGCTACAGAAATGTGTACTGTTGGTAGAACACAAGAATGTTCCCATCGTCCTGTGAAGATGCGCCTTGCTTTTGGCGAAACAAGAGAGTGGGGGAAAAACGAATTAAATGATTTTGTCCTTGAGACTGTTTTCCAACCTTTCGTGGCAAAGGTTAAAAAACAAAATGGAAAAAGCGTGCCATTCATTCATTTATTACGAAATTCATTTACTCATTCATCCGCGGTTTTTTTTTTTTTTTTCATTCTTTATATTATTATCTAGGACAGTTTTCTTTGATACTCTTTTTATTATTCCATTCGTTCAATCTTTCGTCCACTCTTTTATACTTTTATTCCCGTTTGGGTCTTCCTCTTCTTTTTGTTTACTTGTGAAGATAGTCAGAAAAGATCACGACGATAGGATTTCGTTGTGGGATTACTTCACCCCTTACTTAACACCTTCATTCAAGGATGACAGCGACACTTTTTTGTATTAAGGCAACAGCCAATTAGGTAGAAGGAGGGCTTTTTTGTTGAGCGCCTTGCTCCTTGCGAAAAGTACATACATAGAGAAAAGAAAATGAAGGAAGAAAGAGAGGATACGGCAGAGCAAAAAGTACTTTATTCCAGTAGTTGGATGTAAGCTAAAAAAAAAACTGCGACTTTGCTTCGAATAGTACTAAATCATTTTCATAATCTTTGTCTTTTTGAAAGTCCTTTTGCTTGCTAGATATGTACCCATGGCAGGCAACATTTTAACAAAGTCCGTGGGTAAAGTGGGGGGAAAGTTACAGAATCCAGTATATGTGATGTGAACATTAGATGGGTCTCTCGTGTTCCCACATATGAACACTCATAGATACAATCTTGGGCATTATTGTGACCTATTTGTGTTACATGTGCCGTAAAACTCTTACTAAAACTAAAAAGTACTTACTCAGTAATCAATAGCTGTATACAAGTCACGTGTTATGAAGTATGAATTCTCACTATTCTTTTGGGTAGTGGAAATGTTAGGGTAATGTTAGGATAATAATAAATTTTAATCATCAGAGATGATTCTAGACTACTTGAAGGTTCAAAAACCATAGACAAAAACAACACAAGAAACTGGTAAGAAAAAGGAAGATGCCTATGTGTGCCGCGTGCCAGAAATGAAAAAAGAAAACAAGATAAGAAAATAAATGCAAGATCAATATATTTTTCTGACATGAGAGGTATACCAATTTGAGGCGGGACTTTCTGTGAGTGCATTTGAATTCGCTCCAAATCACTTTCTAGATGATTCGTGAATGATTATCTTAATTGCCTTGTCATTAAGGAATTAAGGAATCATCGCGTTTTGCGATTACCCCAACACCGAGTTGCCTCAGTTTTCTTCCCCAAAGCCGTCAACAGGAGCCTTTGTCCACACATGGAAAGAAAGTGGTCGACCAGAACCTTCTCGCGGGGACGTTTTGGATGATTGTCTCTGGCCCCGGACTGCACAATCATTCTCAGTGTCGCAGAGCCGTGGCCATCGATAGGCTGAACATGATAGCGTCACAAAGCTTGCAGTTGTCTCTTCCCCCGGCCCATTACAGTCGCTCGTTACGTGGCAGCTCCGGCGACACCAGCCTGACTGCATGCCACTTTGGCTGCTGCAGGGCCGTGCGCCCGGCTGGGATTAACTTTGAAGTAGAGTGTACGCCTGTCTGATTCGTCGTTTCTGCATGATCAGGTTAGAGATAGGTCAAATGGTCGCTTTTAAGGACAAACGGGCTAACCCAGATTTCGGGGGTTTCCAGAAATCTTGACCTACACCAAAAGTGGGCATTGCCCTACCTATAGGAGAAGTTTGGTTTCTTTGGTGTGTATGTTTGTTTGGTTTTAGAGAAAACTCTCCTTGTCTTTTAAAGAAACTGAATAAGGATCCAAAAACTTTACCTTCGATTTTCTGAAAACAGCATTTTTCGGGATAGCTGC
>NW_004797579.1:640159-641735 GCF_000002075.1 Aplysia californica | reverse complement strand
AAAACCACACACGCACACGCAACCACACAACTCACCCCAACTCCCAACAGCCTCGGCACCCTCGTCTGTGGTATCAGGAGAGCATCACCAGCCACTCCCTACGAGCTCACGGGAGGCCACATCCGTCAGGGGAGCTGACTCACAGACATGGCAGACACAGCCAGCTGAAGGTTAGAACAACCCGAGATGTTTACTTTTTACACTTCAGACAACTGCAATTTCAACCCTTCCCTCTCTTTTCATTCGAGATCAAAATAGTGACCGGTAATATTAAGTTTGAAAGAGGGGGAGGGGTGGGAGGAGGGGGAATCAAAAAACAACCCCAAACCTTTGTGAAACAATGGGTGATAACTTGCTTACGGAGACCCGAAAGACCTGGAGTTGTCGCCGCTCTACCGGTGTCGTTATGAAAGAAGAAGAAGCCTGAAGGACAAACAAGATTAGACGCGAGAAGACGGAGGGAAAAAATTGCCATTTTGAAATCAGAGCTGAAGTCAAACAATAAAAGACGGCAACATAATTCCCGGGTTGGAAACTCCTCTCACACAAGCGGCCGCTACAAGAGTACGCGCTGTTTTGTTCACCTCGCCTTTACACGCATTTGGACGTGAAATATTTTGTAGTTGTCGATCATGTTCGCTCGCCACAAGAAGCCCCCTGAAAGACCATATGTTTACAGCTATATGTAAGCATAACCTGACACCCCCCCCCCCCCCCTCCCCCCCCCCCCCCCCCCCCCCCCCCCCTCTTCCCGTCTCCCCCATCCTCAATTCTTCTCCGTACCTCAAGCCCCAAGGTTTGTAATATGAATAATTCAGAGACTACAACAAAAAATAGCACCGTACCGTAACGTTAATCCGGCTACATTATTTTCGTTCGACGGACAGAATTGAAAAGCCCTCAAGCGGGGTAGCTTGTATACAACAACTCGCAAACTCGATGAAAAGTAAAATAAGAATAGCAGAAGAAATATGGGAAGAAGAATATGCTCGAAAATGTTGATGAAAACACGCCATGTCCGTGTGTCAAAAGAGATCTAGGCTCTACAAAATTAACTCCCACAAGAGACAGGCTGGGCACAATACGCTGACTCCGGCTCGACTCCGTCAAACTTGAAATATTGAAAAGTAGAAAACTATAGGGCCAAGTGTGGCGTGGAAAGAAAGAGGTTTTCAAAACCTAGCCTGACGGCACAAGAGTCGAGACCTGGAATGAAATACCCCGAGGCGAGAAATCTGATCGTAAAATTACAGCTTCCTTTTTTGCTGGGATGAGACAACATCGCCGTGAGAAGTAGATTGCATCATTTTTCTACTTATTTCTCTTTCTGTTTTGTGAAGAGGAATGTCGTATTCTTAATAAATAACAAGATAAGCAAATTTTACTTTAGTTGTAGACTCTTTAGATTCCTTTAATTGTTAGTTTGAACGTCACAATAATTAAATTCGGGAAAAAAATCCCAAGCGAGGATCTCGATTCAGAGGGGCAACTTCCGTACTCTTCAACTCTGTCTGTCTGTCTGTCTGTCTGTCTGTCTGTCTGTCTGTCTGTCTGTCTGTCTGTCTGTCTGTCTGTC
>NW_004797579.1:637797-638940 GCF_000002075.1 Aplysia californica | reverse complement strand
CTCTCTCTCTCTCTCTCTCTCTCTCTCTCTCTCTCTCTCTCTCTCTCTTGAAAGTTGCAGAAAGAAAAAAAAATGACCCGCTTAAGAATGATATTGTGGTCTTGCAGTTTCTGGATATGGAGACAAGCTGATGACAATAATTACTTGATGCAGTTCTCCCAAAAAAATAAGGCTCTTTACGGTAGAGCCCAGTTTTCAACTTTTTCAGGAACATTAACTCTTACCATTCAGCAGGCCAGTTCTACCGGCGCACAACATTAATTCTGTTGTTTACAATGGTCACAAAAAGTTACGAAACCCAACTCATCCATCCATCCTACCTTTAACAAAATAGTATGTTTGTTTCAAGGATTATTCATTTCTTTTCAGTTTGGTGTTAAGTTTCTTTATATTATATTAAAACTAAGAACGGAATTGTAGGGAAGTTTGTGGTGGTGAAAATTTGGATGATAAAATTGGCTGCGTTCAAAGGTGGAATAATCTTTCACCATACATCCGCTAGGAATTAATTTGTTGTTGGTGAAAACAAGGACTGAACAAAACGAACCCCCCCCCGAGAAACTAACTAATTCTTTTACCGTAGTTTACTGAGAGCTGGATAATGGCATGCGTACGTGCACACTACACGGTTCCCTCTGCAGTCAGCTCACGTGGTCCAGAATGCTTTCCATTACCCGAGTGCAGTGACCCTGAATTAATGAACGAACGAAAGGAAGTTGTAAAATAAATGCGCATATAATTCATTTCTTCCCTCGTGAGGTATGTGTAAAGGCCTCTCGTCCCTGTCATGTCCGGACCTTTTTTTCCTCCGCGGCGTGTTTTTGTTTTGTTTTGTTGCGCTATACTGGCCCCGAAGTCAATGTCCTCATGCTGTTGATGACTTGGTAACTTCAGTAGTATGGAATTAACTAGTTTCACAACGAAGACAAACGCCAAAAACAATGCTGTCTTTGTGTATATGTGAGGTGTTGAAAGGGGGCAGGGGGGGTGGGGGGTTGTCAAGCCCGAAATATTGTTGCCCCTTTTTCTCATTATTTGTGTTATTCTCTATACTATTCATATAAATATTTATAGTTTTGCCTTGATGTTTGTAGAATAGAACGGAAAGTAGACAAATCGAACAGGTTATAAAAAAGAGGGGGG
>NW_004797579.1:635573-637474 GCF_000002075.1 Aplysia californica | reverse complement strand
ACACACACACACGCACACACACACACACTCACACACACGCACTTACACACACACACACACACACACACACACACACACTCACAATTTTACCACTTTTTTAACGTAGTACAATGTACACGTGTCTCTGTCACGAAGAAGGTGTTTCATCAGTTCGCCAATCTCATGACAGGACTTGTTGAAGGGGTATCTTTTGCTCCTCCTTGTAATTCCCACAGTGTAAACTCGGGACGTGTTTGGATTTCAAGTGTGGTTCTAATTTGCTTTCGAGTGGCTCTCTGACGATTTTGTGGTAGTGTTTTACTCTGTTTTGTTTGTTTGTCTGTTTGTGTGGTCTCCGAATTAAACTTGATCTTTGAAACATTCCATCCAAGTATTTTGCGAACCCTCTGACAAAGGTCAAATTGTGAATGCCTCGTTGAAGATCCAAACCTGAATCGCTGACATTACAGTCGAGTGTATTTCGCTGACTGCAGAATGAAAGAAATAAATGCCTCCCCCCCCCCTCCCCCGCTACCTTTTCCACGAAAAGACCCCCATCCCGTCCTTTTGCATAGAAGTCTGCGTACGTATTGCTTCACAGCAAACAATCTGTCTCCTTCCTATTTTTTATGTTGTGTTCACATTTTCCTGTGACAACCAGGTGGCATTACAAACACCACTGTCAGTCCAAATAACTGTTGGTTGGAGAGAGTCTCCATCTCTGCTGTCTGCCTTTGCTATCGTCGTGTCATCAGATTACAGCCCCCTTGTCTGTCCACGAAAAGCGAAGTGCTGGGCCAAGGGGAGATGACTCCAAGTGCAATCGTAGACTTGTCTCTCCGCTTGTTTTCCTTCTCGCGAAAATGGCGTTTCATCAGACGGGCGATCAGATGAGCCGACATGTTGCACGGATATCTTCAGTCCCTCCTGGCGATTCCCCACAGTGTAAACAGAGGATGCGCTGGAATTTCAAGTGTGGTTCCGATTTGTTTTTGGGTGGCTCATTGGCGCTTTTGGGATGACGTTCTACTCTATCTTGTTTGTTTGTTTGTTTTGTTTTGTTTGTTTTTTTACTTGTTTGTTTGTTATGTTTGTTTGTTTAAGTAAACCGGAGCACACGACTAAGTAACATGCATTTGGTGCAGGGTTAAGGCTGGTAGGGCAGACAAAAACACCCTGGGGTAGACAAGAAGTATGACTGAGAAGTGATTCGCTCCAACGAACCGCTTCCACTTCTTTGGGGTCCAGAGCCTTTCACTAGCCAATTTTGCTGTTATTGTCTATCCATTCCTGATGAAGTATTTCCGTTATTATATATACTTACGGACAGCTTCTACTTGACTAAAACCCATGCTGTTCTAGTCCGTCAAGAAATTACAAATTCACTCTAAATATACTTCTATCTACCACCTTTATCTCATCTGGGGATTTACAAAATAACGGCACCAAAATGATACATGTATCGGATCTTTTGCCCATCTAAAGACTCTCTTTTGTTCTCGTCGTTTTATTGCTTATTTTCCACTTTCTCAAATGTCACACTGATGACAGTTAATATGTTCCTTAACATTCTTTGCCTCATTTCCAGACTATAGGTTCTGAAAGCTGGAAGGTTTAGCTGTTATTGGAAGGCATCTTATCAGAAAGAAATACCAGATAACAGACTCTTGGCAGTGGTCGTAAAATGCCAATGGGATACATGTAAAATGATGGTAACATCGGTAACATGCATTTCTGCCAATAAATGCGTCTATCAATGGTACTTATGCTCCCGACATGCTTGCCCATACTCACGTTCATCAACACAAAATAGCATGCTACATCTCAAGCTTGCCCCTCTCGATATGCCTAGGAGTCCTCACATGATCCATGACACAAGAGGGAGGGAGAAATGTAACAGGGTTGTTGTTTTTTTTTTTTGG
>NW_004797579.1:633063-635380 GCF_000002075.1 Aplysia californica | reverse complement strand
GGGGGGGGTGTTTGTTTGGTTGGATTTTTTTTCGCGTTTTTTTTAAACTGTCAGTTCTGAAGTTTGTAGTATTTGAAGATTAGGCGTAATATGAAATGAACTGAGGAACTAATGCTTTCCAATGACGTAAGGATTAGTTATGGTAGAGGTCAGTTACCCATTTGGGGAAGTCAATAGCTTGGAGCGTCGTCCAAGGAGAGGTGAGGAGTTGATATTTCCTGTCGCTGTCAGTGAACCAAGCAAATCATTACCCATAGAATTCGTGAGTCATAAGTAGGGATTGCGAAAGTGACAGAGTCCCACTGTTTTTCTCGAATGCTGGTGTGCCTTTTTTTAAAAGTTTGTTTTGTGTAACTGCTCAAAAAGTGAAATATTTGTACCGCGGACTCTTGTGGAAATAACTAATTGAGTTTAACTGAAGGAGCTGTGATTCCTCAAAAGAAAAAAAAAGTTTCTCATCTGTATCAATATTCTGGGGTAGGCTTAATAGTGTGTTATAATTGATTATGATTTGTCGAAATGTCTGGATCGTGACGGACTTCTAAATAGGATATGTCCACAACTCTCTAATGACCAGGAATAGTAGGAGTGCCAGACTCCGATTGGTAGCAGATTTCAAATGAAAAGTGAAAACAACGACTATTGTATCAATACTACTGATGGTGAACACTTCGCTAATATTCTCACACTCTCGTGGAACGTGGGGGTCTTTAGGGAATGTGTATAATTTTTAGACAACCAACACATAAGGGATTTACTAGTAGTAGTAGCCTGCTAGCTGACCATGCCTCTCTTTCCCATCCCCCTTTCTCTCTTCTTTCTCTCTCTCTCTCTGTCTCTCTCTCTCTCTCTCTCTCTCTCTCTCTGCCCATTTCTCTTCTCAGTCATTTTCCAGAGGACGGAAAGAGTTGCTCAAATTTCCGATTCCAGCAGGCGGCTGTTGAGCTTGCGTAGATCTACAAGGTTGATGATAAGCTACAGTGTCGGATCCAGTGCAATGTGGAACATTCGCGAGAGTTCTCGATGGTGACGACAATTTTACCAGATTTTGAGTCAAGAGTCATCCCAAGCACACTGACTCGCTCCTTAATTCCCCCTGCTACTGCAATTTTCTCTGTCTAATCTTGTTAGCCTGACATCTTAGCCGCGGATAAATGATTGGGCGAGAAACTCTCATGATTGCCAGCCAAGACTTGGAGATATTGTCTTGTCGCGTCGAGGAGAGGGGGAAAAAAGCTATAGTGAACCCATTCACAGAGGACCGCTTGGAGTCAATCGAAACTTCCTTGTTGTTATTGTTCTGTGTTTGATGTTTTTATATTTTGAAGGGTTAAAAGTTCGTCATTGATCTCAGTTAAATGGCTCTTGGGTCGTTTCATTATAGATTTTCTTAGCGGTAGGTTTCGGTTGTTGTCCTATGCCTTCACACTTGAACTCGCGAATACATGTGTATTTCATTGTGAAGTCATTGCATGACGCAAGCTTGTTAAGAGAAATATAAGACTGTAGAGACGTCTGGAAATTCTTAAATTAACCAACCATGAGTAATGTGCTGGACAAGAAAATAATTTCAAATTCTATTTGATCACATTGCCATCTTGGTTTACCGGCGTTCATGAAATACATGTAGTAGGGTGGTAAATGTTGCTGTATTTGACAAGATTCTAGATCTAGTATTCATATAGTTGTCATATTTCTCTCCTAGCGCCATTGTACATTCTGTCCACCATGTGTTTGAAAAGCTCTCTCGGTTCACTTTGATCCGGCGGGCAGTTGGGGGCCTTTCTGGTTGGTCTTAACATAGCTTTGTCATTCATGTCTGTTTCTCCGAGGTTTTACTTTTTCATCTGTACTTAATGACTGATGTTGTTTTTGCATGTGTTTATCTTTCTCGGGAAAAGGAATCGTTTTGCCATGTTTTAGCGAATGTAAACCAAATGCGGAATTTCCTTGGAAAGCTTAGAAAGATACGTGTAGTCGAAAACACGAAGTAAAAAGGTCGCCTTGGCGTATGGCGTCGGTGTCAAGATGTCTGCCTATCAGGAAATCCTAATCAGTGAAATGTTTTTAAACTTCAAGTTGTTACGGCACGATTAGCTTCTCTCGCGTCCCCATGTCAACTTTCACATAGGGGCTGGTCCGACAGACAGGATAACATACACGGACAGAAGAGCTCTCACGAGGGTGATTGAACACACACACACACGCACGCACGCACGCACGATTGTAAGCACGCGCGCAAACACAAATACGCACACACAACCACACACATACATAGACGCTCTCTCCCTCTCCCTCTCCGTCTCTCTCTCTCTCT
>NW_004797579.1:630305-631535 GCF_000002075.1 Aplysia californica | reverse complement strand
TCTCTCTCTCTCTCTCTCTCTCTCTCTCACTCTCTGTGTATGTGTGTGTTCGTGTATGGTGGGTGGGTGGGAAGGAAGGGTGTATGTTGTCTTAGTTAGAATGGTATTATGCTTAGCCTTTTTGAGTGCTAGATGCTTTTATTCATTCACGAGATATACTATAACTTAAATATCATGGGTTGATTGCGGAGGGATTGAAGGATGAACGGGTTATAATATTTAATGGTAGGACGGGACTGTAATAAGGAAAATAGATGGGGACAAGGGAAAGGGATGGGGATAATTTAAGCTAACTACGTCATAGCATTCGTTATGTTCGGCTTCTCGGGGGGCAATCAAGGACGGGCGTATAATATCTGGAATTACATTTCTGCCCTTGAGATTCTTAAGGTAAATCTTTTGCATCTGTAAAAAACAACACCCTGAGCAACGAAGTTGTCGATGTTGTTGTTGTTGTTGTCTCAGTCTGGTCTGCCCTGCGAAATGCGTCGTTCGTGCCGTCTGTTGATATTGCTGCTACAAATTACGCGTGCGTATTTCTCATTCCAAACGTGGGATTGGTTGAAGCCGGAAGACAAAATTCCTGGCTTGGCGCGACAGACCCAGTGAAAAAAACACGGGACACATCCTCTGGGTATGAAATGCTAATTTTTTTTGCACTTCCATCAACTTCGTTAAAAAATAAATCACGTTTATTGTTTTCATTAGATTTCTAGTTGTACATAGCCATATTTCTATTTTTAAAAATCGTAACGCCTTTTATGGATTGAAATGAATTGTTTCCTCCCTCAGTATCACACCAGTAGGCTAAAGGTCTACATGTATTTCTTTTTGAAAGAAAACAAATATAAAGAAAGACAAAGGAGTGCGGAAAGATGAAGACTCCCAAGACGCCAGCGATAGTGGAGAACGAGCGATATGCCCCTGTTTACCAGTTGTTTCACAGACACAAAAATCTGGGAAGACACGGAGGCAAAACATGGGCAAGTAGTGTGGCTGGAGTGTCTGGGGATAGGCTGAGAGCGGGGGGGGGAGTTTTAATTGTCTGTCGGAGAACGCAAGAGAAGTTGAATTATTTATAGACAGGAAAAGTTTGCAGGGATGAGGGGAAAACATTCTTTTGTGGGCGTCCTCACGGAAAAGAATGTATGCCGTTTGAAAGAAATTTCTGTAACTTCATACGGTGCCAGTCCTATAGTTTGCTCTATAATCTTGTGCTCTACTTTAATT
>NW_004797579.1:624826-626043 GCF_000002075.1 Aplysia californica | reverse complement strand
GGGGGGGGACATGGATTGCTTTTTATCTAAAACAATAAGTGGGTGAAGACAAGAAGAGAAGGGAAGGATGTGGTTACGGGCATTCCGATGCTGTTTGCTCGTAGCGGGCCTTTTTCACTGAGAACAGCGGTTGTGCGTGCGTCGTTCTCGCAATACTTCCAAAAGTGTGAGGCTTGGCCAGGAAATCGTTCTGTCTTTGAGTGGCCTCTTTTTAATTTTCCCCCTTGTATATCAATATCTGCACTTTCACAAATCATTCTGCTGCCGTTTTGTCGTATAAAAGGTTATTTTTCTGAGACGATAACGTACAGGTATACCATTTTCTCACTAGAATTTTTTTTTCTTTTGATCCTTTTGGACCCAAAAAGGCTTGATTTTTCATTTAAAACGTTTTACTCTTTTGGTTGCACATACTTCACTGACAACTTTCAAGTGTGAGATTTTATGTTCGGGTTTGATAAAGTCATTTAGATCTATTCTGTAAACGTATCTATTATGGCCTCCCCAATAAATGTGCGAAAATATACGTCGTTTGGTTCTGCATACATACAGAAACTGAACGTCAAAATTTTATTTCTTGGGGGGGGGGGGTATTTGCACTGTTGTAGAAGTTCTTTGTTGTTTTCATTGTCATCTTCTATACATAATTTTACTTTCTAGCCTCCTTTAAATGTCTTCCTTGAAGAATCTCCCGCTCGTACGTTCCCTACCGCAACACTGGGTCGTCTACGATGGTCCATCTCGGATTCCCAGAAAGGCAAGCAGGGACAAAGGGAGTGTCGCAGTTTATTGATACCGCTTGTGTCTTGCCGTTCAGACATAGCAGGACACGCGAGAGTCTCCACTGAGCGAACAGGCCGTCAAGGCCTACATTACAGGGTGCTTGCTGAGCGAGCAATTCCAGGTAGACTGAAATACCAGTCAAGACTGGGAGTGGACCGTTGTGCCCAACAGAATAATATATCATGGAAGATTCTTTGCGAAGACGCAAAACAGCAAGAAACAACAACAACGACAACAACAACCTACCAAACAAAGAAAAAGACACGAAAAACAAAATGCTCCATGCTCTGTGAATACATTTTTCACGACCCCCAAAAAAGGTCAGGATCTTTATTATTTAAACAATGATAAGCAAAGCGTATAGCTCATAATGATCCCAATTCGGTCCCCATCGCCCCTATGGTGGTTGTCCGTCTGTTTGCCCGTATTTCTGC
>NW_004797579.1:622193-624060 GCF_000002075.1 Aplysia californica | reverse complement strand
TCTCTCTCTCCCTCTTTCCCTCCCTCCCTCCCTCTTTCCCTCCCTCCCTCTCTCTCTCTCTTCGTCATTTTTTTTGGCCCAGTTGTTCGAGTCGCTCAACAATGATGATTTTTCCTCAGCCATGACATGGCGTAGTTTTAATTTCTATGATTCAAGGACTCGAAGTGGTTGGCTGGAGAGCACCACTTATAGATCCTACTTTTTTTTCCTCTCTGTTGTTTCTGTCTTTCTGTCTTTCTTGCTTTCTCCGAGCACTAAGTAGCCGCTATTTTTGATATATTCAAAGTGCCTGTCTGTCTGTCTGTCTGTCTGTCCTTCTCTCTCTCGCCCTCTTTCTCTCAATCTATCTATTTTCCCCCCACCACTCCTCATTTCTTGATTTGCTCCGCTACCGAACGTAAACTTCAGTCATAACACGTTTGAACATGACTTTTAGACCCGTCTGCACTTACCAGTGCGAGATTTCACAGGGTGGCGATTGAAAGCCGATCTCAGCCAAGTTGTCACGCTTCCACCTCAAAAGTTTCTCGCGTTCTGAAAGCGCAATGGTGACCGCAGACGTCGGGGGGCTGTTTCATTGCCGAGACGTGGAAAATGATTCAATTCCTGTGCAGTTTGTTCCTTTCTCACGACTGTAATCCATCTGCTCCTCGACATCTCCCGTTCCCGCCATTATCTCCACCCTCCTGGCAGCCGCTCAATCCGATTAACCCGTTTTTGGCGAGGCCCGGCGAAATACAACCTACACGCAGACCATTCACATGGCATACGTTCTGCCCGTTGTCACGAAAAAAGACTCTTTGGAAACGGTTGTACGAGAGCTTTAAAGTGTTCGGACCCGCGGCCAAGAAATGGTGTCTTAAGAAACAGGAAAAAATGACTTCTTGAAATGAGAGCGAAAGTGTTGTATTTTCGAAACGAGCTTTTCAGGTAATCTAGACTCGTGTCGTTAGTACGAGCCGGGGTAGATGTATAGGGGTCGTAATTCTTGGCTTTTCTACCCCATAGAGGGCAGTGGGTAGTGGTAACGAGCTTGGGGATATGTATAGCCTGAAGGGAGGAAGGGCTGGGGAGGAGGTCGGAATGCTCAACGGAAGGGGTAAAATTTACATTTCAACTTTTAGAGTTGAGAAAGTGCATGTGGGTTTAAAATCAGAGGGCTACCCGGCTAGGCTTGAGATATTTATACACTCTGCTGTTCCACAAGGAAGGGCACGACTACCGTGCCTTTAAGCAAAGACCTCAGTGGCAAAGAGATGGCGCGTGCAGGCCTGGGTACGTAATATTCACACTCACATACATATTATACGTACAGACTGATGTGTGAAACAAGATTCACATTTCACAAAAACTCGCACATACCCACAGGTACCACACAGACAAACAAACAGACAGGCAGACAGACAGACTGACAGATGACGAAAGCGAAAAGGGTAAGGGGGCAGGAAAAGAAAGAGAAACATAGAGAGTGGGGGAGAGAGAGATAAAGAGAGAGAGAGAGAGAGAGAGAGAGAGAGAGAGAGAGAGAGAGAAGAGAGAGGGGGGCGGGGGGAAGAGGAGGAGGGGGGAGATAGGAAGGAGAAAGAAAGAGAGTGGAATTAGACGTAATCAGAGAAGAATAATTATATCCCGTTCAAGTTACTTGAGCGGCGCTTGTGATTGGGAAGGACTCCGAAGTGAGGCTGAATGGGGAGGAGAGGGGGAGGGCGGAAAGATAATCTGAGGATGAGAGCCGGGAGGACGGAAACAGACAATAAAGAATGATGGCACAAAGAGAAGGCCATCTCCATTCCCCTCTTCTCTCTCACTCTTTCTTTCTCTCTCTTCCTCTCTTTCTTTCTCTCTCTCTCTCTCTCTCTCTCTCTCT
>NW_004797579.1:619475-622093 GCF_000002075.1 Aplysia californica | reverse complement strand
TTCTGAAGACCCCGGTGGTTTTCCTCGCAAGGACCATTCGCGAGAGAGAGAGAGAGAGAGAGAGAGAGAGAAGGGATTTGGGGGATTGAGAAAGGTGGAGGGGGTGAGGGAGAGGGACTAGTGTTGAAAAGATACGAATGTAATCGATCGTTTTCCTTGAAAGGCCTTGTAAATGATGTTGGCTACGATATCGTCGAGGACGGTGTGTATATCTTCTCTGTCTTTCATCTTCTGTTTTTGTGTTTACTCTTTACCCACGCGTGTGTTTCAAGCAGGAAAATGGAGAATATTGCTTCGGTGCCGTTAAGTGAACTCCCACCGTAGGGCTGCGATACTGTTGTGGCAAGTCAAGGATTAGACACACCCGATATAGTCTGGGTGCTTATAAGATAATTTCTAAGTTCCTATACAATGTCTTTGTTTGGAAGTACACAACTGCCTTGGAGACTTTGCATACACTACAGTGAAAAGAGTGATGGCGCGGGATTGGAAAAGGTGGGGGGGGGGGGGTGTGCAGGTGTGCAGGTGATTCTTCCAAATAGAAGTAACTTATTGCTTCTGGTGGACTGCTGGGTTCGTTAAAATTCCAAATTATGGCTGTTTCTAAATCAAGAAAAAAATTCTTATTTTTTTAAACAAAACCAATCAATGAATTAAACAGAGACCCAAGCAAGACAACGCAACATGCGAACCCTGCCTCCAAAGGAAAACAACTGGACGCGTACTTAAATAAATAACGAGTACAAAAGAACCAGTACCATGACAACGAATCCTCAGGCCTTTTCAACACAAAACAACAAATAATTACTCCAACTCCACTGCATTTCTCCCGTTGCTTATCTCTGTGCCGTACGGAGCTGTTGTAATGAAACAGCACTTGCAGTCAATAGGACAAACAAGCAGACAAAGAAACAAGGAAATTGACCCCTTTTGTACCCAACCCATTCCCATTACAGACTTGCCCTCTCCTTGTGACAAGCAGCCGTCCTGTGCTGTGCACGATTCTATTCTGAGTCTCCTCAACTTTCTATTGATTTCGAGTACTTGACTCTGAACCAACATGCTGACAAGCTCTTCTAGTCCCATTGAGAAACCCTACGATTCTCCTCGATGGCGCTTAATTACAATTTTCACGAGCATGGGGGAATTATCTCCCAAATGCATCGCCGCAGAAGTAAGGCTCTTTTGCGGTTCTTTTGCCGTAGAAATCATCCACCCTGTCTTATTCTTTTATAACGTTTATAATCTAAAGTCAATTTGATGGGCGTCACCACTCACATCTTTCTTTTTTTTTTTTTAAAGAAAAAAAAAGATGAAAAGAAGAAAGTCACAGACGTCCATTTTGTATCCTCGTGCATCCGGAAGTCGTCATGTCGCCATGTGCGATTGGCGCCTGTGTACATGGTTCCCTAGTAGTGTGAGCCGACCGGTCCCCGTACGTTGTTCCGTGCAGTTTTTATCGCCCTTCTATTCTTCCCCCCATTGTGTAACGCGCTGACTCGGTGAAAGGAAGCGGCAAGGAGCGCACCTCCAAGGGTTCAATCTCTCCATGTCTGCTGCTGTATTCACGGGAGCTTGGCGGGCATGCGGTGTCGAAATTTGTACAAGATGACGCGGAAAAGCCGTCCCCTTAATGTCTGCTCTCGCTGTATTGACACAACGCACAAACTCTACCTTGATTGCAGGTTTAGAGAGAGCCGCTCCGGAGGGAAGGTCGAAATGCATGGTATTACGCCTTGTGCGCCGCGTGGGGTCATAAGCAAAGGGTTTTGTGGGTTATGTCGCGATTGCCACAAAGCTTTAGACAGCTTGAAGTGTCTTCTTTCAAACCTCTGAGCGCTGTCTGCGAGCGGTGCCCACGACCAAACAATATGCCCCGATTCTTCTGAAAAGCAGGTCGTGATGTCATCGCGATAAATATCTCTGTTCTTGTGAACTCTTTTAGACAGCGGTCTCATCGAAATTATTTAATGAATGTCTGAAACGTGTCATCATTTGTCTTTATGCTGTGTCCACATTCATATTTGTATTTCTTTCTCTCTGTAGAATCTGTAGGAAAAGTTTTATTCCTTTATTCTCTTGTGTAGTTACCTCTTTCTGCAATTTCCAAAGTGGATATTAACTCGCCGAAAATTACATGTCGCAAAAAAGAACTTTTTGAAAATCTTAATTAGCATACACAAAAGGTCATGCAAAGTTCGCGAGATTGAGAGATCACGAAAGCCCCTTTTGACTTCTTCCAGGACAAAAAACACCAACAAACATGTCACATGTCTTTTTTTTTTTTGGTAAGTGTTTTACGGCGCTCGCAACTGCATAAGGTCATATGAGCGCGCGGGACACATTGAACTTTTTCAGTTGGTAGGAAATTTTGAATTTTGCCCGGGTGGCGGCCGAAGCTTACTCTTATCGATTTTAGATCCCCAAGGGATCTTTAACGTGCACATGGGCACTCCGAGATTTTTCGCCATTGTCCGAGAAGGCTAGGTGTAGATCTTTCCTACCACAAGATCAGGGGTGTGGCTGAAAGACAGCAGTAAGATACTCCTAGGAGTATCAGTATAGGCTACAGAAAGAGTCAGGAGCCCAGAGGAGGGGGCAAAGGAGTTGAGGGGGTC
>NW_004797579.1:617582-619233 GCF_000002075.1 Aplysia californica | reverse complement strand
ATCCCCCACAAAGGTCTGCGACAAACAAGAGAGCGTGGAAAGAAGAGAAAGAAAAAGAGGTTTTGTCTCCATACCATACATCGACTGCTCTTGCTTTCTCTGCACTTTTATTTCTCACATAAAAAGTTGGATATATCAAGGCTAAAATAGCACCTAGACATTGATGGCTCCTGCCTCTATAAATAGATTTGTGATGGATATATCAAATAATGTTGGAAAGTATTGATTCCTTAACGTTGTATTAATTATTCTATGTCAAGTTTTCCTATCCCGTATCTTTTCTTCCGCTCCTACCATAAAGTACAGCAACATAAAAACCAGGAAGTAATGCTTCTTTTCCCTTCCTAGTGACTTTTTTTTTACGCTTTGACTGAGACTGATATATAGAGGGTCTATGACGTAAAAAAGACAAAATGTAAAAAATAGCGCGATTTAGTAGCTCATCTAGGCACAAAGCACAGATAGCACCCTATGTCCCTTATCTTCTCTCTCCTGTACCAAAGAGAGGCCACTTAAGATACTGTGTCCTTTAAAACGTTGTACTTCCTCCCACTCAACACAATTTAGATCATTTGGGAAGAAGGCTGCTTTGACCCTGCCGGTCAGGGCCAACCCGGATTGAGAGATCCCAGAAAAAGGACTCGTTACAAATTTTCCCCACACGGGAATCGAACTTACTCCATCTTAGTGCGATGGCGAGAAGCGCTTAACTGCTGCACCATGTACAGATGCTTGCCAGTATTTCGAAAACGTAACACTTTTGTATACAAGCCAAAAAATGTGTGATCGAAGAGGGGTTTTCTTTTCTGTTTTCACTGTCCAGTCAGAAATGTCTACTTCCGGCCGAGTTGGGGAGCAGTATACAGCGAGGGGGGGGGGGAGATTTCATTACCCCCAGCGCCACCCAAGGGCGGAAGAGCGCGGGGTTAAACGCATCAACCTTTTGGCGGTTTTGACTTGACGTCGACACACAAACTGCTGCCTCTGTTGCCTTTTCTCATGACCTGTGTTTGAGAACTGTATTCCGTCTTATCCCCGCAGGTCGCTGCAAGCCGGAGAGTCGTGTGTGACTTGGGATTCCAGACTTAGCTGACGTTTGGACGAGCCTCAGGGTCTGGAATGTCCTGGCGATGTGGAGGAGTAGGAGGAGGAGGTCCGGGCTACTCGGCTGTGTGTGGGCGGTGTTGGGAGTTCCTGCGGAGGTAACGAAAGTAAAGTAAAAAAAACAAAAACAACAAAAAACAGAATAACCCCCCAAAATAAAACATGCGTAATGGAGAGCGGGGGAGGGAGGAAGTGAAGGTCGAAAAAGAGAGATGAAAGAAAAGAAGCAGGGAGAACGAGAGAGAGAGAGAGAGAGAGAGAGAGAGAGAGAGAGAGAGACCATTACAGCAAATGCATGATGCGTCAGGGATGATACAATCTTTTTGTTATCAAAGGGATAGATGTATCATCAAAGGTTTTTTTAAAAAAGCGTTTCCCATGTTTTTACGTCCTCTCTTTCCTGCGGCTGAAAATGGCTACGGCTTCTATTCCACGGTAATTGGTCCCTCGACTGGGCTCTGTGCTTGCATTGTCTATAGTTTATTCAGATGGATCAATTTTACCATATAATGTTACTATATAAATACATGTATATCTTTCAGTCTGC
>NW_004797579.1:615590-616688 GCF_000002075.1 Aplysia californica | reverse complement strand
CCCCCTCTGATATCCCTGCACTTTCTATCGACCATTGTTTATTGAAAGGTGTGACCTGCATTAACCTGTATTCTTTTCTAGAAAGACAATCTAGCTGTGACATGACCTCACGAGTATTTTGATCCAACTCGAGGCACACATGATGTCGCTCGCCGACTGCGTTGTTTGATCCTTGCATAATTAAACGAGGGATCTGTCATTTCTTTTAGCCATTATCAGCTGGCCCTGCTCGGCTTAGGTCCACTGATGCATAGGAATTCATAAATCAAAACCAATGGTCAAATAAGCTATGGACGATCAAACGCGTGCCAGGATGGGGGCTATGAGAAACGGAGGCGAAAACAGACCCGGACGGGAAGACCGTTGAACTCGCTGGGAACACCTGAGCGAGCCCGGCACAAAAGTAGTCTGTTGGGAGAGCCGTCGGTCAGTGATTTCACGATGATTTGTGTATGCAGGCCTGTGTCGGTCAGCTGTTGGAGATGGTCAGCCCCCGCTCGGTGGATGATTGACGGCCAACGGGAATGCTGCACAATAGATTTTCTATGATCAGATCAAAGCCTGTGGCGAGGATTTCCGTAATGCTGTCATAGAGCTCGCACGCATGCGCGCCTGTCAGGTGCTGTCAAAGACTGTCATGGCTTCAGTCGCGGGATCAGGGCAATAAAGTCCTATTTGCTGCTACACGTTATTTACTATTATTATCGTAAACATTTAGGTAGATAGAACGCTTTGACGTTTGACTCGCAAGACGTCTCCGCGATTTCTTTAACTTTACCTTTTCTCGGCTGAGTGATGATGGAAATATGCACCTTGAACTGAAGTACTGAAAAATGTCCGGCCAATGATTGGAATGTGCGTGTAGTATGTGAGTATGTGATGAGCCGTGTTCATTAACATGTTGGAGCTACGCGCGAGCCTGTGTGGCCATGTGCTGCTGCTGGTGGGGGAGTCCGTAAATTAACTTGCCTGTCCTGGGGACATCATGGGGCCGTGACGAGTGGGGTCTTCGACCTCAACGGAATTAGAAAAAAAGGGGAGGGGAGAGAAAAAGAAAAGAAAGGAAGATGTAAGAAAAGGCGAGGACTGGAAAAGTTG
>NW_004797579.1:602936-611953 GCF_000002075.1 Aplysia californica | reverse complement strand
CCTTACCCCTCCCACCCAAAAGCATTCGTACTATTATTAGTCTTCTTCGCTGGACGTCACATCACGATCATCCAAACATGACGTCACGGAGAACGGAAATCCTGTGTATGTTAAAATATCAAGGTCAAGTGAGGTCCGAATGGGTGGAAGTGGAAGAATGTAATTTAATTTTTAAATTTTTTAAATTAATTAATTAATTATTGTTTTTAATTTATTTATTTTTTTGGGGGGGGGTTAAAATTTACAATAACTAATCTCTTGTTATGGTAGTATTGAAACTCATCTAGGCATGATTTACTTTGTTTTAGTGGGTGGTTGGCGGGTGCTCTGGTGTGGTTTGCTTCTTCTTTCCTATCATTACTATCAAACATCTATCGTCCTTATCTCTCCTCCTTTTTTTGTATATGTTACTCTCTTGTAATACATCTACTATTCGTCGGCACTTATATGACCTTATTGTGCAAGTGCCGTAAAGCTCTTACGAAACTAAACTAAATTTTGTTTTATAGGACGGCCTCTTTGTACCTCACTACAGCACCAGGCTGAGAGTTGTAGCCTACCTCTGGGAATGTGGTGAAAAGTGTTTTATCAACTTTATTAAGCGTGAACCTTTGTGAGCAGGCTGGTGCTCTTAGAGTGCAGCGATAAGGGAATGTATGAAAATGTAGGTAGGTAATGGGAATTATATTATTATATTTCTTCTTGTTGCAGTGCGAGCGAGTTCTATCTTTCTCACAGGCGTTAGCAAGAGCAAAGGTCAAAGACATTCTCACAAAACTGGTTTTCACAGTGATTTGCCAGATAATTTTAACAAAATCTGAGATCATTGTGAAAACTGATTTTGTCCCCTTGAGCAGCCCAAAGAGCAACATTCGATGCTCTGAACGGATGGACAACCACGTCATGATTTGCCTCTATGGATCACGGCCGTACAGACCACAGATGATCCATGGGCGTCACGACATGAGGATAGGGCAAGCAAGCTTTTTGGTGGAAAAGATGCGTGCAAGTGCAAGGAATATTTGAAATGACTCCAGGAGACCCCAGTTTGTTTTTGTACCAGGATCATCATCACCCGGTGCCTTTCCGACTGGCGTGGGCGATCATGGACCTCCACTTCCATCTGTCTTGCGTTGCAGCAATGGTTTCTGTTGCTCTTGCTGCTCCCAGCCATGGTGTCAACTTGTCCAGTATCTTTTCCCTCTTTCAGTCTCTGCCTCTCTTTCCATCAAACTTGCCTCATGTTACAATATATCTTTCCGCGTTGTATGTCAAATTAAATTTGCCTGTCGCTTTCGTATATTCGTCATAAGCTGTCGCACCAGGATAATTTGGCCTAAAAATCCAATAAATTGACTCTGGACATGTTATATACTGGGTGATTCAAAATGAATACACCAAAATCATCATACGATATTTCAACCCAAAAAAAAAGAAATCAATAGAAAACTCCAGCTTGGACACGTGTTGTACATACCTTCAGGTTTTTTTTATTTCAAGTTTTACATTTGCTTAATGTGGCCACCACCGGTTTTTGATTTTTGAAATATTGTGTGATAATTTTGGTTTATTCTTTTTGAATTACCCTGTATATACATATGTAATTTTAAGACCCCATCGACACATTCCGTTAAAGCTAAAGATGAAAGTCCTATTCTATTCGGGTATGTGGTGAAGCCCCTCCCTGTCACACGCAGAAGAGATGAGTTCAATTCCCGTGTGGTAATTATTTTTATCGAGTACCGGTATCTTGGTCTTTCTTCCAGGAAGTTGTAGGTATCCCTCTTAGCTCGAGTTTGCCCTGGACAGGCAGTGTCAAAACCTGCCTCTTATCTTAAAGTATCTGAATTGTGTCGATAGGAGTGTAAAATCTCCTACACAAAATGGCCAAGTCCAGGCGTGGCGTTGACGTGACCAAATTATAGTGTCGATTGCCCTTTTAAGAAATACAATACCCAAACAGAGGAACAAAACTGTTGCCTTTTATGTTTCCTTTATTGCTTGCTTTTTAAAATAATCTTTTTGAGAAAACGTGCATTTTTCCTTCAAATACAGAACGCTCGAACTACTCTTTTCAGAGGAATATGTAGTCTGATTGCGCTCCAGATCGGAAAAAACATGTGTACAGTCGAATGTGTGCTAACCGTATAAGACAATTACTTGTACAAAGGGCCACTTCCCATTTTCTCTCTTGCCAACATGTATTTTTACATTATAACGACACTGAGTAAAATGCCCATCTGCCCTTGACAGCTACTTATCTTCACGACAATGGGTTGCCGCTTTGAACAATTTATACTGTAATTTTTTTTTTTTAACTTTGCAACATTTTGCTTTCGAGTCATGAGCTCATAACTTCCCTATATTCTGAAACCATGGTGATACATTACGCCAAGTGTTTGCCTCTATTTGACGTTCCAAGTCTTTGACAAAACATTTTCAGTTTGTTTCTTTCAACACGGATTTGTTAACGTCTCCTTCTGCATTTGTCCAGATGCTATGCTCGGTTTACTACATGTTAATAAAAAACAGAATATGTCCAATCCAAATGTTTTGTGTTGTTCCGTCAAATTTAGCAAATAAAGGAATACATGTATAGTGTAAATGTAAATATATATATATCTGTATCATAATTTTTATAGTTTGTGTTATGTGATCATAACTGTTGCTGATCCTACTTTTGTTTCCATAATTGTTTACTTGCCGTTTTGGCGTCTCTCGTGGTTTAGGGGTTTACAGTGTTTGCCTCTCATCCGATAGGTGCCGGGTTCGAAATCTGACAGCCACGGAACACTTTCTTCTCTAAAATGTTATCCTTTCGCATCATTTACCCATGTTCTATCATCTGCTTTCTTCTCCACTTTCTGCCCCCGGCTCTCTTTCCCTTTCCTCCCTTCTCTGTGCTCCTGGCTCTTTCTGCAGCCTTTCTACTACGACTCCTTGGCTCTCTTTCAGCAACTCTCCTGATCTTATGGTAGGTAAGATCTAACTCCTAACCTTCTCGGATAAGTTGTGCACGTTAAAGATCCCTTGGTGGTCCAAAATCGACAAGAGTAGGCTTGGCGGCCGAACTGAAAATGTTCAATGTGTCCTGCGCGCTCATAATATGACCTTATGTAGTTGCGAGTGCAGCAAAACACTTACCAAAACATCTTTTTGGGTGAGGGTTCAGTTTCAGTTTCATTACGTCCTTAATTTGGGGTGGTGGGGCAGAGAAATATCTCTATTAACAGGGGAATTAAAGTGCCTCCCTCACTCCAAGAGCATTCAAGCCACCCTTGAACAAAGTGGAGCATCTGCATAGCCACCCCCCCCCCCCCCCCCCCCCCCAGTGGGGAAACGGTGAAGGAGCTTCAGAACTGGTTTCCACCTTTATACACAAGGCGGAAGATGCCAACTTTGGTACAATGACAAAAACACCCACCCAGTAAGGACACTGCTTTTGTAAAGAGCAATGGCAAACTATTGCTACTAATGTCTCTGCCAAGAAAGTTTGACGTGAATGTTAAAAGTATATACTTTTGCCATTTTAAAAATAATAAATCGATGTCCTTGGAGACGACATAGATCTAAATATTATGTCCTTCTGGGAGAAGAATAACGCTTTGCTGTAGGAAGAAAGTATGCTGTCGTGTAAAAACATGCCCCCATCAGTGGTGCTGTGGTCAGAAGAATCAATAGCCGTCTACTGTAGAGGTACAGTCGGGTGCATAGAATTCTGAACTAAAACGATGCCACAGCCTTAGGTCAACCTAACTTCCCTTCTTAATGCGACATTTCAGACTCACGAATACAGATCTTACGCCAAGAGCATTCCTTGTCATTTCTGGAAAAAAATAACATTAATTGTGAGTGTTTTTCCCCTCCAGCGACACAATTTAGATCATTTAGGAGGTGAGCAAATTGCAGAAGGCAGCTTATGACGAATATACGAAAGCGACAGGCAAATTTCTTCTGACACACAATGTGGAAAGAAGCATTGGAGAATATGATGGCAACTTTGATGGAAAGAGAGACAGAGGGAAAAGATACTGGACAAGAAGACAACATTGTTGGGAGCAGCAAGAACAACAGACACCATTGCTGCAACGCAAGATAGAGTAAAGTGGAGGTCCATGATCGCCCACGCCAGTCGGCAAGGCACCGGATGATGATGAGGAGATGAGCGTTTGACCCTGCCTGTCACTGTCAGGGACAACCCTTGCTGAGAGGGATACATCCCACTAAAAAGACAGATATGCGTACTTAACCACATTGTCTCCCCTCGAACTCGGGTCTCCTGTGTGTAATTGAGAAAGTATACCACAGACGCCAGTCAATGGTGCTGGGGGCAAAGTAATAATACATGTACATGAATACAATTGTGTACCGGTACCCTATAAGCACAGAGGAGTGCTTAGAATTTAATCGAATCGAAGTGTTTTAAAGTTACAGCCTTTGGTCAATACGACATCCTTTTAAAGCGACATTTCTGGCTCAAGAATACAGATTTCATGTCAAGAGCTCATTTTCCACCTAAACAATAAATCCAGAACTTCCCGTCAATATGTCCTTTATGTGACTACGCAAACGTGCATCATCCCCTGTTCCACTGCAGAACCTTAAATGACACCAAGAGTTACCGGTGCACCAAGAGTCCCTCCGAGACCAAACATTGATATAACACACTCTATGAAACATTACAGCAATTGCAACAAACCTGCACTCACTTACCACTACATTGTGACTACATTAAATGGCATTGGACAGATGGGCGAGAGTCCAACTGTTGCTTGATCAATAAACAATAACAACATGCCAAGAGTATTCCTCAACATTCTGGACGATGTCCGCTCCACCGGTGTAAAATGGGCAACACAGGCGATGTTTGGAAGACATTACCACATCTGCATGTATTTGTAGGTCTAATATTGATCTTAATATGTTTTTCCTGGATTACTTTCAACACAAATTGGGTCAGCAGTAGGCCTATCTAAAGAGGCGGGCCCTCTCAATGTATGACTGTCTTGAAAAATTGTGGTTGGGAAAGGAGCCAAAATATTCAAACAACTAGGGTTAAAGGTCAGATTCACTCCTAAGTAGTACCTTATGTCAGGACAGGAATACATTTGACTCGATAATGAAACTGATCCACCGGTACCCAACGCACTTGTTCTTTGTGGTGAGTTTGGCCTGTCGGAGGTGTAGGTCTAAATTGGAGATTCTGTCTCCTAATATATTCTATTCTATTCTATTCACACCTTGTTGTGTTGAAAGGGAGTGAAGAATCTTTAAGAGTATGCTTCTCATGCTAAAGATAGGCTTATGTTTTCTTGTTGAACAAGAAGGTCAAAGGTTTCACACCAAATTGGAAAAAGCACTATTGACAAGAAAAACACCAAAAGTGGAAGAATTATTACAGGTAGTTATTGATGGTAACGTCCTCTATGCACTAAGGCGTCCCATAGTAGCTTCGCTGGAGAATGTAGTGTATTGGTTAGCCTCTTCGTCCTAGTACGTAGAAGATCGTTTTTTAAAAGTGGGAGAATTATTATTAAATCCAGAATCCTAGTCCGTTTGCCGGGATGCTTTAGCCCACTCGTCCCGGCCGGACTGTCGTCGGCAGGCAGAGTTGAAGCAGCTTGCATCCTATTTGTTGTATTTTGTGCCGATGGAGTTGTGAAACATCGGCGATGATAATGATGACAATGGAACCTATTATCGTTGAAATGAACTTTGTGCTTTTTTTAAAGACTTGAGATTTTGCAAAGTACAGTAGGCCTATATTTGAGTCAAAATGTGAAAAACCATAGTTCCGTGACCAGAGGCTCCCATTGTATGTTTCTCACTTGTTTTACCATCTTTAAGGTCTAAATAAGAAAATTAGTCCCCATGCCTCTTTTTAAAAAAGTAGGCATAACCCATGGGGTCTGAAATCCAAGATGGTCGCCAAATGGCAAATATCGATATTTTTTATATAAGTATAGCACTGAACTCAGATCCGAGCTTTGCCAGCTCAAGTCGACTACGATAAGTTGATGTCGTCGGGAGAGTGAAACATAATATGTGAGGCATCACGTGGTGAAATCAGGCGCTCCTAAAAAAATGAAATCAAAGAAAACGACAATTTTCTTCCCAATTAGCAATTTTTATGGATTTTTACATTTTTGGCTCTGCATCATTTTATGTCCATTTAAAAGAACATTGTTGTGTGGCCTTTTACTGAAAATTGTTGTTTAAAGGAACAAAAATTTAAAATTATATTTTCCAATGACTCTCAATTTTGGAAGTCGTCCAACTTTCGCGGCCATTTTCTCTCTAATTTTACTTTTGAGAACAAGTGAACTCACCTGCTTCAATTCGATATATCTCGACTTTTAGTAGTTTAAGTCTTCTTGGAGTTGAAGAAAATGTCAGTTCTGCTGTATCCTGGTAAACTCTGACCAGTCACTAAGTTCTTGACTCTTTAGAAATTAGGCTCCATATTCCCAAATTCTTGGGACTGTACATGTGACACTACATTTTAGTAAGTGATGCTCAAGTTTAACTGGCGAACATTTTGCCTCACCCATATCCGCAGACGAGGCTAAGGCAGTTGACTTTTCCTCTCAAATGAAAGGGTCGATTTGAAATGTCATGGGTCGATTAGCGATGTCGACATATGTATCAAGACACCGTAGAATCGGGCGCTCGTCAATTTTTGGACATGTGGAGTAATTGGTATCATCTTAAAGCTTGTTCATTTGCTTTGCTTTTAGTGAAAAGAATACTCATCTACCAAGAATAGAAGTCGAGATATTAGCGATTGAAGGAGGTGGGAGTAGCTTGATTTCAGAAGTAAGATTAGCGTAAAAATGGCACCCACATTTTGGCGACTTCCAAAGCTTGAAAATACTTACAAACTGCAAATTAACATTTCTGTTCCTTAAATCAACATTTTTCAGTAAAATACAAATAGAAATGGGGTTTTAAATGGACCTTAAAGGTGCTGAGTCACCAACAAAAATTCGATAAAAATTGTCAAACGACAGAAAAATGCCAGTTTCTTCGATTTCATTACTTTTGACGAACGCCTGATTTCACCACGATGCATCACATATACATGTGTCCCTCCAAAGTGTGCAGTAGAATATGACAGGAGTTCAGTCACATTAACTTATAATTCTCCAGAATTAGAAGCGTGTATTGCACGTATGATTACTTGTATTGTTTCATTTCCAATCTTTTCCTTAAAGCGCGTCTGCTTCTATAAATTATTTTAGTAGAGTAGTAGAGGTTTTACAGCGTTCGCAACAACATAAGGTCATATGAGCGCCACCTAATATAAATATTACATGTAATGACAATTCGCTGAAGAACAAATCAACAAACAAGGTCTTAACGCGTACATCTTATCCCCCAACAAATATCAAAAAAATTTCTTTCTTTCCCCCCCCCCCCCCCCCCCCCCCACCCACCCCCCCCCCCCCCCCCCCACTTTTCTCAACAAAAAAGGAATGATTATTACAAAAATAATTAAGTGATGAGGCAACCAAAAATAAACCAACACAACAAAGAACAAACTAGGAAAATAAAACAGAAAACAAAACAAAAACTTTAAAAAACACTTCTTTGCCTTAGTTTCCGTAGCAAAAACGAGTAAATGTATATGACCAGATAAAGTGAAGTGGGGTTGTAACAACTGAAATAATAGCCCTCCCAGCTACTGCTACTAGGACTATATTATCTACACTATAAAGTGAAATTATCTTTACAAAATGATTAACAATTATGTAAACAGTTGCTCATACCAAGACAGCGATGTTAGACTCTAAATTAGAGGGACAACTCTTCACAAGACAGACAGAACTAAAACTAAAACTAAAACGTCGTTTCCCATTTCCTCAACTGACCATGCAGTGGTCATCCTACTACTACTACTATGAAGGACATGACATTCCTGGCCTGTCATGCACTGACATCCAGTGGTCAACTCGGTACCATAAAACACGCGCTGACCTCGGAGACGGCATGCTGGCGACATATTGCAGTAATCCTCTTAAGGCCTACGGGGGTTAATGATTAGATTCGTTTCGTTTCGGTTCCTCCTTATTTTTGTTTTTATTTTTGAAAGGGTGGAGAGGAGGTGGGTCTTGTTTGTTGGTTGTTGTTAGGTTTTTGTTGTTTGCTTGTTTCTTTGTTTCTTTGTTTGTTGTTTTTGGGTTGTTGGGTTTTTTGTTGGGGGGGGGGGGTGCTTTTTTGTTTTTAGTTCAGTCTTTATCTTAATTTAATTGTGTTATTTTGTATGAACAATATGTCGTAATCCCTCTACATTTTTTTCCATCGGGGTCAGAAACAACTGTTTTTCTCGTCATACCTTTATTTCTGTTTATTATGTTGAAAATGTACGCCCTACTAGAGTCAAGATTAAGCTGATAAGAACTACCCGCACACCTTGTTCTTAGCCAAAAGACCGCTTACATGACCAGTCTGTGTCGATAGTGCCGAAAAGCACCTATTCAATCAAGACTCATAATTGTAAGCACCATTGCTTTCGAAATAATTGATACCGGTTCAGTTCCTGATGTCCACTGCGGTGGGTGAATCAAAATGCTGGTGGCTCTTGAAAATATTGCCGGGTTGAGTTCTAATTCAGAGGAAAGCCTAGATATTGTATGTATGTTTATGTTTGTGAGCGTGTGAGTGAGTGTGCGTTTGTGTGTATGTGTGTGTGTGTTTGTGTGTGTGTATCTGTGTTGTTTGTGTGTGTGTGTGTGTGTGTGTGTGTGTGTGGGCTGATTTGTTCTGGCTGATATTTGTTCTTGTGTGTGTGTGTGTGTGTGTGTGTGTGTGTGTGTTTGTATGTGTGCAAAGCATACTTTAGGAATAGTTAGGGTTCTCTGGAAACTTTTTTTCGTGAAATTAAGTTCGTTACGCTGGCATCTCAAGAAAGTGAAGCAAACTGAAAAGTCTGGAACGATATAAAAGAAAGAGACAGAAAGAGAAAGAGAGAAAGAATGAGTGAGAGGAAAAGTGTGTGTGTGTGTGTGTGTGTGTGT
>NW_004797579.1:595681-599542 GCF_000002075.1 Aplysia californica | reverse complement strand
AAAAAAAACATACAAAAAATTCCGCTTCTGCATCACTATTTCTATGCCGAACCTGACGTCAGAAGTTAAAAAAACAACAACTGTAGTGTACCTAGAAGTTTTCTCAGCGCGGCCAGTTGGAACCTGTGAGGCTGTGACGTTTTTCACAATAAGTTTCCCAAGGTCAGAGGGAAGGGGGCTCATACTCGTGACTGTGTCAGGCTGTTACATGAGTTGTAATGTCTTTGAGCTTTTATTTTATTATAGTGGGTGCTCTCTTCCGCTTTATTTGAATCTGCATACTGGCCAAGGCTGAATTTTTCTGATTTTTCTGACGTGATGCGACGCGAGTTTGTTTTTGTCGCCCTCTCGTCTGTCTGTCTGTCTGTCTGTCTGTCTGTCTGTCTGTCTGTCTGTCTGTCTGTCCTCTCTCTCTCTCTCTCTCTCTCTCTCTCTCTTTCTCTCTCTCTCGAGGATGGTGGGTGTGGGTTGGGGTCAGTTGCCACCTTTCCCCTTCGCCTCGTCATTCGTTAGTTCTTTGAGCCTAAATACCCCATACTGAAAAATTTGGTATAAAATATGTTGATATTTATTTGAGTTTGGGGCCCCAAAGACCTTTGAACTGCGCACTAGTCATCATCTCATTTCGCCCGCCTGAAAAAAAATGCGTCCACAAGCCGAAAATAATACGCAGCGAATGAATTAAGTACTTCTAAAAAAAATCATTTTGACGAGATTAACGAGTAAATTTCCTCTTTGAAAGCACAGAGTTCCCCACGTCGTATAGATACGGTAGTAAAACACGACGTACGGATAGGGTTAAGCCGTTTTTAATGCTCTGAATTCCCTTGTCTTGGCCAAATTCTTGACTGAAGTTAAGTTAGGTTCGGAGATTCCACTTTTTAACTGACATTTTAGTACCATTAAGAGCGATAAACTTGTGTACATCTCCAGACACCTGTCAAACTAGGTGGTTGATTTGTCTTTATTTCACTTACCAATTCTAAAGATACATGTATATTGCAATCCTGCTTTGTTCCTCATTAAGTGTATGACAGTGATCGAAAGACTCAATTCCAAGGCATCCATATTCATCCTCTCTCCGTTCTTGATGTCGAAGTTCAAGTAACTGAAGGAACTTTCTGTGAGGGCAAGACCATAAAATGTCAAGCAATTTTCGGCTGATCACTTTTAGATTGTCAACTTCCTACATTTAAGCGTGATACTAACTAAGCTGCCGTCGTTCCTGTATAGGAATCTACATGTAAATCTTGAACTTTTCCGTAAGAGCTGAAATGCAGGGGTCTTGTAGATGTCTTTAGGAGTTAAAAGTATACATAACTTTTCTTTTTTTAAACAAGGGTTTTATGCCCCTGTCAGCACAATTTAGATCATCTGGAAGACCCTGTCTGTTAGAGCCTAACTGGGCTGAGAGGAATACAGCGTTTCAGCAGAAAGATAGAGATTCTTGAAATAAAGTCTCCGCACACGGGAATCAAACTCGGGTCTTCTGTATGCGACGGCGAATGGCCTAACTGCTACACTACTGACACTGGTATTATTCAGAACTTGCAGAATGACAAAGAGGACAGAGATGTATTGGGATGTAAAGTGTGAATTTTATATTATGGTACCTTTTGTGCTTCGTGGTTGTGAAAGGGCCGGCCGAACTCTTATCTCTATGTGGTTTGCTACTTCTTTCCTATCAAACATCTAGCGTCCTTATCTCCCCTTCTTCTTTTTATGTTTGTTACTCTCTTGTAACTCCTCTAATCTTCTGGCGCTCATATGACCTTATGCAGTTGCGAGCGCAGTAAAACCTTTACTAAAACTAAGAGGACTGACCTCAGTGAATTCTCCTGGTTGTTCCGTGTGTTTGTGCTGCCCTTACTATGCTACTGCCTGAGTCATAGTCGAAGCGTTGAGCGTCGACAAGTAGATGATCAGATACGAGGGAAGCATGTTCTTCTTGGTGAAAATGGTGCACGATTCTGTGCCTCTTAAACAAATTACAGAGCCATTGTGACTGACCACATCCTCGTGTCCTTTCGATTCAAAATCTTAGCAGCTTAAAATCTGTCAAATTGCAAAGGGCAGTATTATTTTCCCTTTACATTTAACAATTCTATTTGCATTGTTTGCATTGGCCAATTTAGATCCTACAGATTCGATATGTCGTACAAGTGTGCACCCAGTATTAGATTATTGTTCAATATAGTCCTCTCAACCCTGTTCTGCAATCAGCCTTGCCTTGCAATGGCAGTGGTTCCCAGTGCTCAAATGTGTTATGTTTCTATTCAAATTTTAGCCAGTTTGGCTTCCCCCCCCCTCCCCCGCAAACACGCTTTCAACTTCAAAACTTTCTCTTCTATATAATCACCACTCGTTGTTTTGTAAAAGAAATATTTTTTAAAACTTTAATGGAAATGTTTTTTACGTCCCCGTTGACACATTTAGATCATTAAGGAGGCGGGTTTCGGTCATGCCCTTGAGGGACATCCTTGGCTGAGAGGGATGCAACATCCTAGTGGAAAGACTTAGATTGTCGACAAAAGATTCTCCCCGATCTGGAATCGGGAGGCGTCTATGCCGCCACACCATAGACGGCGGAGTGAAGAAACCAAAATGTCTTGAAAATCGTAGTTTGTTTGTTTTAGTAAGTGTTTTATGGCACTTGCAACACAATAAGGTCATATAAGTGCCGAAGATTAGAGGTGTTACAAGAGAGTAACAAACACGAAAAAGAAGGAGGGGAAATAAAGATGATAGATGTTTGATAGGCAAGAAGAAGCAAACCACACCAGGGCACCCGCCACCCACCCACAAAATCGTAGTTTTAAAAAAAAGTAAATGAAATTGTTTAGTGGTCTGCGGTGTAACAGTCAGGAGCGTCGTCGTCGCCCGGAGGATACGTGAGTTCCATTCCCGTGAAGGGAGAATTTATCATCCAGGTCTTTTTGTTAAGATGGAGTACCCTTCTTAACCAGACCTAGTAGTGTCGATAGGGGCATACAACTTCTACAACTACATTGTTACAAACGTTGAGTGGGTGGTTGGCGGGTGCTCTGGTGTGGTTTGCTTCTTCTTTCCTATCAAACATCTATCGTCCTTATCTCTCCTCCTTCTTTCTTGTGTTTGTTACTCTCTTGTAACACCTTTAATCCCCCGCACTTATATGACCTTATTGTGTTGCAAGTGCCATAAAACTCTTACTAAAACTAAAACTAACGTTTACCCGTAGATAGATTGTCAGCGTGTCGCCTTGGAAGCGTTATCATCAGTGATTGTCATCGGCGATAATATCTTCATGATAACTACTCAGTTACAGAATTCGCAGACTTGGAACACGCTTATCTACACGGACTACAAATCAAAATGGAAAAAAAAAATCTTTGAAATGTAAACAAAATATGAGCTGAACGCAAAGCATTGAGGTTCGAATTACATGCAGTTTTATTTGCTTAATGAATCTCTTCACAAATGAAAAGAAACCCCCAAAAAAATCTGAAGTAGAAGAATGAGAACTTAAAAACGTGTAATCAGCACTCTAAAAAGTAATACATACATGAGTAGAAACAACATTGCGATAACATAGTTTAAGAAGAGGAATTAAAACGTGCAAGTAAACTCTTGGAAAAACAAAATCGTAATCATTTCTCGCAATAGCAATTCATGAAGAGAGATGTAGAGAAGTGGAGAGAGACAGAGGATGGGAGAAGGACAGAGATAAAGTAAGACACAGACAAGAAAGAAAGAGGAAAGAAAGGGAGGAGGAGGAAAGAAGGAAAAAGAGGAGGAGAGGCACAAATACACATATTATAGAGAGTTGAGAGAGAGAGGGGGGGTAGAGAGGGAGAGAGAGAGAAAGAGAGAGAGAGAGAG
>NW_004797579.1:584834-594165 GCF_000002075.1 Aplysia californica | reverse complement strand
CTACTACTACTACTACTACTACTACTACTACTACTACTACTACTACTACTACTTTTTAAAAGATTACTGTTCAATATATTATTATTATAGTCCTCTCGACACTGGTGTGCAGTCTTTCTCACTTTGCAATAGTTCCCAGTATTCTATTTTATTTTATTTGTTCGTTTTCTCTTTGTCTGTCGCAAGTTCAGGGAAATCTAATTCCCTTTGAATTCGAATTAAACATTTATTACATCTCTCACGACTGTCAGTATAATTACTTCATGATGATACATATTTCTAAATTTAAAAAACAGCTTTTCAAAAAGTGTTCAGTGAAATCTATGACAGATTCAACCTCATCCTTACGACGACACCATCCCTCCCCATCTCCGCAGAGGTGGTGACGAAGCAAAATATTCATGGGTGTTACTGAAAATAAATTGCAACTTCGATTTAATTAGAAAGAAAATAGGAGTAAGGCAGTTAATATCTTGGACTTTCTCTGAAGGCGACGGGTTGGTATATGTTACACATTTAAAATTTGCATAAAACAAACAAGAATACAGTGTCCTGTGCATTTTAAAACGATTATCCATTTCGCTGTGTGAACAAGAAATCTGAGTATAAACAACAACAGTAACAACAACAACAACAACAACAACAACAACAACAATGATAACGGGTCAATCCGTAGGGCAATACGCAGATTGCAAAAGATACAAATATTACGTTCGTGGTAATCAAGAAGTGAGACAAATAAATTGGTATCTGTATAGTTCAACATCATAACAAATTTGAGTCATGTGCAACAAAAAGAATGTTAATAGCAATACTATTTTACATAATGTACAGGAAACACCCTCTTTGAGTGGATTGTGCAGACATTTAAGTGTACAGAGAAAACAGCAAGATGGCCACAGTTCTTGAAAAGCAACGAACTTAGCGGTTGCCCTTGCATATTACCAAACTCTGGACCCAGGCAAAACGGTTGACTTAAATTAAGACGTCAATGTCAGGTCCAATATTTAAAAAAAATAATGGCATTGAAATTATTTGCATTTGTAAGTATAATGTGCCTTCAATTTACAAATTATGATAATATAATAAATACACACAAATGTTTAAAGAAAATAGCATTGAACCGTTTTTTAATTAGCCTTATTCATGTACTCTTGATTTCTTCAAATGTTCACCAATTATGGTCCAAATTTTGTTACCATAGTTTTACACGTCGTCAAAGAGCAACTCCCTTATCCCTGACCTGTTCATTAAGCATGTGACAAACGTGAGGATCCTAATATCAGACGAGAGAATAATTCCATAATGATAAAGTCAATTAAGAACGGAATACAAAGAAATTACCCAGAAAATAGTTTTCATTTGTGTGACAAAACATTTCGAAGATTCAAATTCCTAATTTCAAATACAGCAGTTAAAAGTATAATTAATGTATCCGAGCCAAAATACATGTCCTGCATGTCCAGTGTGCAAATAAAAGCTGCTAGAAAGAAAATCGGCTGCTAAGACTACCAAGTATTAAAGGTCGACACATTTTGAAGATGCCAAAATGTACGCGAACAAACATCTTTTAGACCAAGTATTTTGACCCTGCAGTAAACACGTTGTTCCATTAGGACACCTGTTGATTGTTTGCTTTTTTAAAATTCTGCCCTTTTCTGCTGATTCTATTTTGACTTTGTTTACTCTGTGTAGAAAAGTTGCTAAAAGCGTCGTGTTTCTCTCTATGGCTTGCTGGCGTTTCTAACAAAACATAATATTTATCTGCAACGAAGACCAGCTTGCTGTTGTTTCTGGTGCCCAAACCATGCTAAGTAAGCAAATTCTATTATTTGTGCTTCTTATACCGGTGACACTTCCTAATTACTCTCTGGGGACGAGAGCGCGGAGCTGGCGATCACTATCCACAGCTCCCAAGTGTCCACCACAGAATTAAAGGAAACCAGAAACAATACAACAGACAAGACAGACTCCATAACGATGCAGGGTTGTTGTTTTTTTCTTCTCTACAACCAGGATCGTGGATTCTGTACACAGGTGGTCACAACAAGAAACTTCCACCATCCGGACCAAACAAAGGCTTTCATATCTTGCGTGTTGCAGCATTGTTCTTCAAACTAAAGTTTATGCATGATTCATGGAGTTTGTTTACAGCTACACAACTGAATAGTTTCTTGATGAAAGCACCAAGGCTAGACCACAGAGATGACGTGCTGCACTATAGGGCTACTGGAACCGTGACCTCCAAAAATATCATATTGGTCGTAATATAAACGATCATCCAGACAGCTCAGGGCTGACTGTCATTTTGAGATTCATTTGCGAGCAAATCTGAGCACCGGAAACGCTTCCATATCCTCGCACAATAGGGTTGCCAAAACACTGCGTCATGTTGTTGCCAATCAAACTGAGATATATGCTCGTACAAAAATCTTCCGACCTTTTCAGAACTTAAGAAATGTTCAGTCACTTCTTCTCAAGACAATCGATTTGGACGAAGGGTCAATCTTGAATCTGGAAATGTCTAACCAAATTGCTCCCATCCTTGCTCTGAGGGCACGGCGGCGGGGATCGGGTTAAACATGTTTTGCCTGTGTACACCCATGGAGTACTGGTAGCTGGGGGAGGCTGACATCCCCGGGGCGCCCGGCGGGAGGTATGGCCCGGACATGTGGCTATAGGCGCTGGGGGCAGAGTCCACTCCATAGCGAGGGAGGGGAGGCTGGCTGGACGCATAGCTCGGGCTGTCGTACTTGGGGTCGCATCGGTATTGTGGCTGGTGAGACGGGGGCACATTGCTGACTTGCTGTTGCTGCTGCTGTTGTTGCTGTTGTTGTTGCTGCTGCTGCTGCTGCTGTTGTTGCTGCTGTTGTTGTTGTTGCTGTTGTTCGAGTTTGACTGAACATGGGTCGTCGCCTCGGTATTTACACTCTGAGGAGGTCGGGTTGAGGAAATTGTCTGTGGTCACGAGGTTCTGCGGAGAGGTCTGGGGTGGGGGCTGTTGCTGGGGTCCGCCTCGGTGGCTTACGCTGGAGGAGGAGGAGATGGTGG
Source organism: Aplysia californica (assembly GCF_000002075.1). Lineage (NCBI taxonomy): Eukaryota > Metazoa > Mollusca > Gastropoda > Aplysiida > Aplysiidae > Aplysia > Aplysia californica. The sequence continues at coordinate 591,114 of NW_004797579.1, read as the reverse complement.
GGGATCTAGCTGGGGGTGCCGGCGGTTCCGACAGGTCGTAGGGCGCGGAGACCACAGAGGGCGCCATGCCGTGTCCTGCCCCGTGTGGTGGGGCCATGTAGGGCGGGAGACAGGACGCCGGGGTGGTCATGCGGTAGCCAGAGGCCCAAGCTGGGGAGGCAGAGGAAACGCTCGAGATGGGAGGGCCAAGGTAGCAGGGGGCGTTGTAGGGACCCACCTCGCTGTGGTGGCCGCCGTGGTGAGCCAGGGGATGGGGCATGCCGGGAAGGGGAAGGTACTGGTCAAGGTCTTGGTCATCAAACTGGTCAATGACTTCTGGACTCAAGTCCATGCGGCTGAAGTCTATCGGGTGGCCAGAAGGACCTGAAAAAGGATTACATCATGAAATTATTGTTTGGACTTTCACGAAACAATATGTTGCATTATCCTTGAGGGTGCAATATACTATGTTGACAATTTAAATGAATATTTGTTGGAAGGCTCACACAAACTTAAAGTTAAAGAAACTGCCTCAGCTGGAACGTCAAGTACATGTCGTAACGTACCAGTTCTCTTCAACATACATCAATGGAACCGGCTAGGGGCGAACTGATGTTGTTCAGATTCGCCTTCCAATTAAACAAAAGTTAATTTAAAAGTTAATTTTGCCCTTCCCCACTTTCACCCGTAGGCTATGATTGTTGTAATGCGCGAGCTGCTTTTTTTTTTTTTTTTTTTTTTTGGGGGGGGGGGGGATATTCGACTTTATATCTGTTTAATAGATCTAGCCCGGGTTACAGACTCGGTAATATAACATGCAAAGACAGTTTAAGGCCATAAAGGGCTTATTGTTACGCATTTTAACAACAAACTAAATTGTGTATAATCGTTAATGTAAACTAGACACGTAGTTTCATACAGAGTTTGGACGGAAATGGGAAAGATAAAATAGTGAGATATTGATCAAGATGTGGATGACATAAACTCCCATAATATATGATTGAAGTATGCTTTCCGCTGCTGGCAGTTAAAGTGAAAAACTGGGAACGGTAAAGGATTAAACTTTGTATGAAGTCCTGACAACTAGCAGATCGTTTGCTTTTGTCCCAGAGAATGCAATTAGTTGGACTGAATCAAGAAACAATGCCACATTAAAACAACAACACAAAAATACTCAAGTCAGCACAACACTGATCTCACTGAAACAACAGCCACATTTGCCACAACTACAGCATCAATATCCATAACAACAGAAAGAGCAATAAACGTAAAAAAAACGCTGTGTCAACTCACCCATGATGTAACCTCTCTGTCCCTTCCTGTCGTACATACACTTGAGACTGACCGCGTCGTGCTGATTGGGCGTCACCGGCGGGGTGGGCGGGCCGTTGGAGTTGCCTCCCTGCTGACTGGAGCACTCGCTGGAACAATCGTCGCTGGGGGAAGAACTGTCTCTAACCCCACCCCCTGACGATTTCATGGAGTGACCACCGGACGACGGGCCTGAGTGGTCAGATCCATGACCCCCGGGTCCTTTGGGCGGCTTGCGGCGTCTGGGCTGGTATTTGTAGTCGGGGTGGTCTTTCTTGTGCTGTACCCGCAGGCGCTCCGCCTCCTCCACAAACGGTTTCTTCTCGGCCTCATTCAGGAGTCTGCACATGGGACAAACAAACTATGGATGAGTATACAATACACATAACGGATAATTTGCAAGAAGGATATAGTCATTGCTCATGCCATATTCTTTGAAATCTTTCAAGAGAATGCACTTGGGAAAACAAACAATGGATGTGGGTGGTTGGCGGGTACTCTGGAGTGGTTTGCCCCTTCTTTCCTATCAAACATCTATCGTTCTTATTTCCTCTTCTTCGTTTTCATGTTTGTTACTCTCTTGTAACACCTCTATTCTTCTGGCGCTCATATGACCAAAAACTCTACTAAAACTAAACTTTAAAAAATGGATACGTATAGGCCTACCATAGTATTATATACATAACGGATTACTTGCAGGAAGGACGCAATCATTGTCCATGCCGTACTCTTTGAAGTAATTCAGCAGTCTGCACGTGGGGAAAACAACCTAGATAAGTTTGCCGAGTACGCAACGGATTACTTGCAGGAAGTATATTATCCTTATAATCAAGGTCCATACGGTACGTATTTTTTTTAATCATTAAAAACAAGTTAAAGTCTATAGATGAAATGCAAGCAACAATAAGTAACGATGATGCAAATGTAGCAGGTCACACGCAGGAAAGATTTCGCCAAAAATCTTTAAAACATTAAAACAAACAAGTTTGGAGAAAAAAAACCTACTCCGAATAACGCTATTGTGTTGAACCCAATACAGTAGTTTGTGGTTGGGTGTAATAATAAAGATAATAATAAAAATTATTATTATTATTATTATTTTTATTATTATTATTATTATTATATAATAATAATAATATAATAATAATAATAATAATAGTAATAATAATAATAATAATAATAATAATAATAATAATAATAATAATAATGTGGGGTTATGCGAAACACTACGAGTACGATCGCATTGACCTCACAAGGACAAAGGACGTCACTCTCCGCGAGAGTGACACAGTGAGTAAAAATCAAGACCGAGAGGCGAGCAGTTCAACTCACAACAACTCAAGAGGTAAGTCTTAGCTTTATTCAAGCGCTACTCCTACAATAATAATAATAATAATAATTTTCTAAAAAATTATAATCTAATTTCTTGAACTTTCGGAATGACCTCTTGAGATTGATCAGATCACATTACTAAACCGTCATCTGAAAGGAAAGGTTTTTTTTAAGGCTGGGTATTTGAGTATATGTATTTTGCCTTTATAACACAGCGCAGAAGATGTACGCATTCTATCATATTGGCTTGAACTTGAACGGGAAAGCTTATATGCTCGTCGTATGAACTAGAAAAATCAAACCAATGTGCCGAGACAGAGAATACTTGATACTTGGTGTACTAAAGGGTTCCGGGTTTTATTTTTTCTTAGTTCTTTCTTCTGTTTGTTTGGGGGGGGGGAGTTGTTGTTGTTTTTTTCTTCGGATTAACGAAAATTCAAGCACGCATAGACAACTAAAACAACTACAAAGGAATAAGAAAAATTACTTTAGATTTAAAGAAAGGTGGATTACAAAAACCACATGCATCAAGGGAGACAAATATAGTTTTATCTCTATTTAACCTCGCTTTAATGTCCGACTTTTACAGCTAGGCTGGCGAAAAGATCGGAGAAATCGTGTACGCTAATAGCTTGCTGCCAATAAACCGCCATTTTCCCATCCACAATGCTGGGTAAGAAATAAAAGACCCGGACTAGTCGTAGATCAGTTTCAGTTATGTTCACCTTACATTTTCACTCCTGTTTCGTTTACTTTTTTCTCTTTCTCTTTTAAGACGTCTCTCCCGCAAGTCTCCCGATGAATTCGCCAGTTCTGCCCCCGAACAATACCGCGCGACACAGGTAAAGTGTCGTGTGTTACGAAAGGAACGCGTAATAGACATAATTCTCTGATTTACTTCGCGGAGCCGGGAAACCCGATCGGCCGGGGACAGCGTGAACGGCGAGTCTTGAGGAAACGGGATACTCAGGAGGGAGAGAGTTATAGCGGCTCCCCTAAGGAGAAATGGGAGGGGCGGGGCTTAGCGTGAGTGCAACGAGACAGCGGTGAACGTGTTCAGAAATGTCCAAGTGTGTCGCTAAGCAGTGGGACAATTCCCAAGGAGTTCTGTCGCTTCCTCACTTTTGAACGTTCAGAAATAATCACTGCAACCGACAGTGACCTTAAATGAGGACTACTTATAATTGAAAATGCCACGTGCATATAAAAACAACTGTATTAATAGCTTTTACTCTGAAAGACTGAAAATATATTTGTGTCTCTACGGTTCTTATGCTTACAATAATATACGCCTCCTTCCCCCTTTCCGAAAAAAAAAAACAAACAAAGCAAAAATAAGGACAAACAAAGCAAAAATAAGGATAACAACAAAAACAAATACAAAACAAAATTCAAACAAAAACAAAAATCAAAACAAAATCAAAACAAACAAAACAACAAAAATATATACACAAAAATATATAAAACAAAACAATAGAAAGTTACAACGACGACTATAACAGAAAGTAGCAACAACAACAACAATAACAACAACAACAATCTAAATAACAGCAACAATAAGAACAACAACAACAAAAGATAATAATAATAATAATGACAATAATAATAATAATAATAATAATAATAATAATAATAATAATAATAATAATAATAATAATAATAATAATAATAATATAGAAACCCGTCCACTCCCATTACAAAACAACTTTAGTCGCTTGTATAGGCAATGGCATCAACTAATGGAATAGGAGGGTAATAATTTTGTCGTGTGTAAAACAACGCAAATCAACGGCGCAGTGTGATTAACACGACAAAACCGAAACATTTAACTCGTCAGTGACAGCAAATAAATCAACAATACACCCAACAAAGCTAAAAGAATGCTATTACATTTTGTTTTAGTAAGGGGTTTACGGCACTTGCAACCCAAAAAGGTCCTAATAAGTGCCGAAAAATAGATGTGTTACAAGAGAGTAACACACACAAAAAGAAGGAGGCGAGAATTAAATAAGGACGACAGATGTTTGATAGGAAAGAAGGAGCAAAACCACACCAGAGCACCCGCCAACCATCCAGTGTTATAACAGTGTGAACCTCTGTGTGCACTACGTGACCCTTTGGCATATGTCGTGACTCTCGGAACATTCTGAGGAGGAAAATCTTCTAAAGTGGCCTTGGGCACTTTCTTGTAGCCTCACGACCGCACTCCAGTTGAGAGTATGTACATTATAAGAAGGCCACATCCTCCTCCTTGAGATGTGGCTGGTTTTAACGTGAGTCAGAGATCAAGGATACCATGTCCATAAGCACTGGCCTGTTCGTGACATGGACACGTCCATAGGTCATTGAAAAACATGAAGCTACTATTACAGCTTATAGACAATACAATGTTCCTTTTCATTAACTCATTGAGGACGTCTCCTTTTTGGACAAACATTACCTCGTTATTCGTGTAGATTTTTCCATTCTGTTTTCTTTGTCTGAAACTTTAATAAGGCAGGCACAAACATGCATACCAGGAAATATTATGCAAATTCGCCTCTCTGATTAAAACTTGTGTATGAAGGCTCGAAATTTGAAGCAAAATTTTCTGTGGTCTGTTGCTGGTCGGACAAATATTATTGATTCCGCTTTGCCCTTAAAAAGTCAATTGGTTCCCAACTGTCAGTTTCATGGCGATATTTTCTAGATATTTATTCATAAAAGTTCACCTCACTCTGCTTTTTATTCTTTTTTTAAAAGGACATTATGTCTTTGAGTAATTATATTGTTTGTATTCTTGTTTGTTAAATAGAACACAAACCCTGTCAAAACACAACAAATAGTACGTTACTGAGCGAGCCGTACTAAAAAAACCCACCTAACTATTGCAGCTCTCTAAATAATTAATCTTTCATATTGAAAAAAAAAACAGCTACAAAGAAACATATAAGTATAAGGTAAAAAAAAATAGTAACCGAAGAAAAAAAACTATCAACAAAGAAACGTATAAGATTTTTTAAAAATAGTAACCAAAGAAAAAAAGAACAAGGAACGTGGGGAAAAAAACCACAACAAAAACAAGAAAACAAAATTTAAAAACACAATACTTCTACACTACATGTATTCTGTTGAACAGTCAAGGTCACCTCAAAGTGTTTTCATTTCTCCATTCCTGTTCTAGATGATTGGTCGAATTCCTTGGCTAACAAAGTCATCTTTCGTGGGGTGTTTCAAAGCTGGAAATTAATATCGCACTAGTTGCTCGGCTCTCTCTTTCTATTTCGAACGAATTTATGTTCCGTTTAACTTTATTTGTTTTGTTTGTTCTCTATATTATCATTCTTTCTCTTTTCTTTGGTGCACTTTTTTTTTCTCAATCCAATCGTTTGTTTCAATTTTTGTTTGTCCACTGTTTCTTTCTTTCTTTTTTTTTTAGAACAAATCCTAAATTATTCCTTAAATTCACATTATATCGAGGGATACTTTTCCTTTTGTTAGTTAGCTTTCTTGTTACTGTTGCTGTTGTTGTTTTTTGTTGTTTTTTCCTAAGTTATACGTGACTAAATGTTGTCACTCATTTATTTTTCTTTAATCTAAAAAAAAATAAATGATTTTCCTTTTTTTCTCGCAGATAGGGTGTAAAAAAAACTCAGATGAGAGAACACGCGCGCGCGCG
>NW_004797579.1:578561-584616 GCF_000002075.1 Aplysia californica | reverse complement strand
GAGAGAGAGAGAGAGAGAGAGAGAGCGAGAAAGAGATAGATAGAGAGAGAGAGAGCGCGCGATAGGTAGAAAGAGGGGGGTGGGGGAGAGATGGAGGAAACGGGAGAGGAAAAAAAAGCAGGAGGAAATTAATGACAAGACATCGGGGCCAAGTCGGTCCGTGTGGGAGGCAGTCAGGAGAAAACAATTCCTCATTTTTGCAGGGACAACGCCATCACGTGATGAAACAGAGGTGTCTCTGTGGACAGACAGCCGGGGGGGGGGGGGGGGGGGGGGGCTTAAGTGACGTGTACACTGGTTCACCTGGTCAGATTTGCATGATCGGGTCCGGTCGAGAAGGTAGACTGGCCAAGTATGCACATTTTACACTGACTCGCAATTATTTTAATTTAACACAGCATGATGTGTGGGATTTTGGTTAGTCTGGCCAGTTCAAGCTTATCAAACAGAAATTCGGCCCAATTCAACTTTAACTTTTATCCAACTGGTGCTCTGAACAATTCATTAACAATAAGTATGTACCGATGACCATCAACCCTGCTCAAATTATACTGGCAGGTGCCGTCGAAATCAATAACGAAACACTCTTCATACGAAAGGAAAAACGTCCCGTGATAGTTTTAAAAAATCCCATTTCATAAAATGAAAGTTAGCTATACGATAGAGATACTTCATAAAATTTATATTGTTCAACTGGGATTATGAACTGTGAACATAACTGGCTGCACCCGTCAGAATCCTGTTCTGCTAAACTGGGATCAGCTGAATGAACTATGGTCATAAAAATCGCCATTATGACGAAAAGCGTGCAGACGTCAGGGGTGTGGAATAAGTTTTCACATTCTACATGTACATGTACTTGAAATCTGGTGGTGATACGTCCGTCTTTTGCTTTGCTTTGTTTTGTTTGTTGTTGTTTTTGTTGGGGGGGGGGTTGGGGGGTGTTTTGGTATTTCCTTGAACTTTTGCCACCTCTGAAGACTCATGCAGCTTATTTTGTTGCGATATATCCTGTTGGGGGTTGTTGAGTTGGCCAGTTACATTATTTCATGATAATTTTGATTTCAGCTAGATGTTTTTTATGTTTGTTTGTTTGTTTGTGTGTTTGTTTATTTATTTGTTTTTCTTTTTTTCTTACAAAAAATCTGAGGTACTTTTGGGTCCTATAGAACTGATAAAAAGTGATCTTTATTCTTCTTCTTGCTGCCACTATCACTATTGTTTTTAAATTTCTCCTGCATTGTCTACGTGTTATTTGTTTTGCTACGTAGTGCTCATTCTGGTGTAACAGATTCAGAAAGTTTTTCTTTTTTTGTTTTTGTTTTATTTTTAGCGATGACCATTTTTCAAGGCACCTCTATATGAGTAAAATGTGCTTTGTTTTGTCACCATACCCCATACTGCACACGAGAGTAATGAAAGTGGGGCATACATGTGATGTATGACAAGTCATTATTTTGGCAGAGTTACCGAGTATCAACCTATGACCAAATAAATAGTTGTGTCGATAATTTGTGGACAATGAAAATAAAGAGAAACAAGACTAAAAGCACGACTTGTATGTCATGCTGGTGAGGTAGGGTTCTTTAATTTTCATTTTTCACAACTCACTATCAAAATTGTTTGACTAAGTGTTTGTTGTAATGTGGTATTGGAATTAAGTAAGGAGATACAATAAGTAAGAAAATAAAATAATGAAATGATAACACCTTACTTTTTTGTGTCAGAATAACAGAAAGTTAATAAAAGGTCAGAAAGGGAATATTTACCATTAGAGTTCCAGCTTACACATACAATTTTAAAATTGCTATTCATCCATACACTTATTCAAAATCACACATAAAAAAGCAAACGCTCACACAAATACACTTCTTACCCGCCATTTTTCCTTGTTTCTTAAACCTCAGATTTTGTTCTAATCCCCGGTGAAAGTGAAGGATCCAACAAGTAGTATAGCTGGGCTTGTGTTATGCCAACAATCAGTTTGTTTAAAGATTCATTGTTGTAGAAGTGCGAAGCAGAAAACAGCTTGAGACGGCAGTGGGGATGAAAAAAAGAAGGACCTGGGTGGGGGGTGGGGGTGGGGATGAGAAAGAAAGAGTGACAGGACAGTTTCTTTTGCTTGTCGTTCGTGACTGGGGGCGACTTCCGGGGATTGTAGGCGTCAAGCCTGCGCTGACTTCCGGAAAATTCCGAGATGTGAGCGCGTGCGGGCGATAACTCTCGTTAGTTTGGGTGGGATAACCCCCTTGGTCTGGCGACAAACAAAACAGCGGAAGCCTAAGATTTGTACGCACTATTGATGTGGAGAGTTGTCCGTGACAAATAGTGAAATACTTTTGGGATGTAAAACACGTCACAGTTTGACCTCGCCGTTTGACGTGCGACGTGTGCCCGCTTGTATATGACCCGAGGGATTCCACAATTCCACATAGCTCTGCTTCGTGATTTAAATAGGAGCAATTTTCTTTAAAGTAATTCTCAATACGAATACTTCTGCGCATGTGTGTATAGAGAGGGGTTGGGGGGGGGGGGTAGGGTTACCGTTCTAGAAGCAACATAAGTATTTTGTAGGCGAGGCTCTTGGTCGCATTCACACGCCATATGAACACGAAAAATAAATAGATACCTGAATTTTCCGACCGGTGAACACACCCCCGCCCCCATAAAAAATAATTTAAATAGGATAAATAAAACAAAGCCCTTGTGTCATATTCCCTACCTTTATAATATATTACAAGATAATTTTTTTTAAACAGTATCAAGCGTAGTCATACCGATTATTATATCGTCTACAGATATCAGAATGTTAATGAGTCATTCGCCAGCCGTCGAAATAGTTTATAACGACAAGTCAGAACGGTAACAGTCACATTTCGCCAGGACTACTTTTGGCGGGGGGGGGGGAGATCACATGAAAAATAAGTACACAGTGCAGACCATGAAAGAACGTGCACCAACCATCTACGGCAAAAAACCCACATTTCTAAACAAAATAAAAAAGTTAAACATTATGCTCCTACCGTCTGATCGCACAACTTATTCTTTCACTCAACAAAATTCTCTCCCCCTAGTCTAACCTATTTTCCTCCCAAAATCAATGGCGTCTTCAGCGCCCGAGGGAAATGTGATTACAGAGCCATCACGACCACATTGTCATTACGCTGTGCCTTCATTGTAGACAGCCGTTTGGAGCCAGGGGAGATTGTGCTTCATAACAGAGATCTGGAGCCTCACAATTGCCAGTATCCTCTTCTGACATTTCATTGTGTGCCATGGAGGCTTCCATCAGCGGACGGTCAGCTTCTAGAAGATTGTGGAACATTATCATTACAACAAACTCCAAAACCTCGCTGTATACGTTTTGTCCGGGGTCCTTTTAAATTAATCGCTTCCAATCCTTCATTGTTCTCTGAAACCATTCGTATTCAGTCATTCTGCCATCGATCTCTCCTTTCCACGGTCTTTTCTGTGCGTCGATCTATCTTTCAATTAAAAAAATAAATAAATAAACTCTCCAATCTCTTTGTTGACCCCCTGTAATCCTTTCTCCTGGCTTCTCACAGCCCCTCCCCTCCTATTTTCTCTTATTTCTCCCCGTTTCTTTTTCTTCTTGGCACACACACACACCCATACACACATAAACACAAACAAACACACACACACACACACACACACGTACACACACAAACACACACATACACACAAACTAGCATACAGAGACACTAACACACGCACACACATAAGAATATAGAATACATACACATACCCACTTATATATCCATCCATCCACCCACCACATACATGCACACATTCACGAATACGCACACTTTCACGAACATGCACACACATACAAAGAAACAAACGCACACACGCACACACACACACACACACACACAGACACACACACACACACACACACACACACACACACACACACACACACACACAAACACACAGTTATATCTTTGTAAGTTTCCCTCACAAACAAACTCATATACAGGAAAGTCATTGCCTAACTGAAAAAATACAAACTTTTATTTCTTCTCTCCCCCCTCCCCCCCTTCCCTCATTGTTTCTACCCTCACCCAGACCAACATGCAAGACCATTAAAAATTTTAAGATACTCATGCCTTCACTTTCGGAGACGAAATCTTATTTAGCCACCTCTCAGCTTCAAAGCCAAATTAATGGGGAAAAAACCTCTGATTAAAAAAAAAAATCCTCTGAGATCACAATTCGAGCCTAATCTCAGTTGTCATAATGTTTTCGAAAGTTGGACAGCTTTCTTTCACACTGATGAATCCTAGTATTTATCATGACAACGGCGCCGAACATCAGCCCTCGCAACGCGACATATTTTGTCCACAAATAACCCTTCTCTTGGCAACTTGAACTTTGACATTGTAAGGTAATCTCACCCCCGTCCCCAGGTCTGTCAGTCTGTCTGTCTGTCTGTCTGTCTGTCTGTCTGTCTGTCTGTCTGTCTGTCTGTCTGTCTGTCTGTCTGTCTATATGTCTGTCTCGTGCACATTAAATACTCAAATTCACTCTCTCTGTCTCTCTCCCTCTCTCTGCATCTCTCACTCTCTCTAACTCTCTCTGTTTATCTCTCTCTCTCTCTCTCTCTCTCTCTCTCTCTCTCTCTCTCTCTCTCTCTCTCTCTCTCTCATCATCAACAACAACAACAACAACAACAACAACAACAACAACAACAGGAGCAGCAACAACAAAAACAACAACAATAACTACATCATCACCGTTCCACTTCAGACAGTAAAATTACCGCAACAACTGACCCATATTTCCGTGCCCCCTGATTCCTCTCCTAGTCCTACTCCCCACCCCCACACCCTCCCACCCTCCCTAATTCTTCACACCAGTAGCATGCTTTCCAGTCAGTTTAGATTCTCGCCTGGAGGTGGGCAAAATCCGGATAAATATCCGGATAATCGGATAATTCTCAATTGAACATTATCCGAATTCAGACTCTTAAACTCTCTTTCCTGACCCGTTTGCCGAAGTGGGTGCACCCATTTGTTGAAATGATTCTAATCCGTTTGTCGAAGTGATTCTAACCCATTTGCCGAATCGATTCATAACATATTATTTACCGAAAAGGTGCACTAACAAATTAACCGGATTTTGCTAAAGCGACTCATCGCCCAGCCCTATTCTCGACCTCACTGACAGCTCTGGTCTACTTCCCAATAAAGCCCACTCCTCTCACCACTGTCTCCGGCCCGCCCATTTTTGCCTTACGTCCTAACCACCTCTGAGGGGCATACCATTGCCAGGTTTCGCAGGCCCTTGCGTTGTTGCCAGTGTGGCTTTCCCGCCTTGTGTCAAGGTCACATGTGGTTTGCCCGGCCCAGGAGGCGCCCCCTTGTGTCCATACTTCCGGTGTTTATTGACAAATACAAGCTTAGACAACAGACTTGGCGATGGGGTTCTGTGAATTAAGACATGACGGTCAAGCAAGCTGCAACAGAATGGAGAAGAGGGGAGAGGCGGAGGCGGTAGGAGGACAAAACGAAACCAAGGAAACCCAGGGCAAGGTATGGGAGCGGGGGTTGGGGGGGGGGGGGGGGGGGGGGGGGGGGGGGGGAACTGCCTCTCTCCTTAGAAGTCTGACTGCAGCACACTTAAGGTGAAAAGCAAAATCTCCGGCCCACCTAAACAAAATGGCCAGCTGAGGAAAGGACTGCGGGATTCTGTCCAAGGTCGTAAATCGGTGACATTCTGGGTCAAACTTTTTTTTTACGTTTGACGTTCCATTTCAGCTGTACTCTCCAAGGATAAAATAGAAGAAGGGGGGGGGGGATTCTCCGTCTAGATAGAAGGGGGAAAAAGTCCTCAATTAATGCAGGCCAAGATAGAAGGTTTGACGAAATTTCTTTTTTTTTTATGAGGGGGATCGTTTTCGTCAACTGTGTACCGCCTCAAGATCAGTGTCACATTTACAGACTTTCTCTTCTTTCCTTTAAACAAGTCCTACATCTTTCTTATTTCAGTTAGATAAAGGGATTTTGTTGTTCTTGGAAAGGGGGGGGGG
>NW_004797579.1:577026-578096 GCF_000002075.1 Aplysia californica | reverse complement strand
ACACACACACACACACACACACAAACAAACAAACAAACTCAAACACCCTGAGAAGTAAACGTTCACACACGAGACAGAGAAACGTAGTATCCAATTACAGTGTCGTTTCGTCCAATCATGTTCGCGCTCCAGGCCAGATTTTTCAGTAACCACTTGTTTGAATTAAATTAGAATTTGACTGATGCCTGTGGGTACCTGAAGTTGCTACTGCGATGGTTAGTTAACGCATGGTTAATTTGTATTAGAAAAACCCTCTCTCATTTATACAAAGTAGTACGAGTTTATGATTCAAACATTTACAAATGCACGCAATCAGGACGCACGAAGTAATCCAGTGTTATTGGAGTTCGTTGTTCAGTAAAGAAGCCTTTTTTCTGGTCCCGCGAGTAGCTCTATTCAATGGTGAATTTTCTTCTGTCTGTGAGTTGTACAGTCAACCAGGGGATCACTCAGAACAAGCGGGCTGTTCTCTAGCATAAATTTCTCAAGCGGTTTGACGTTACAGCTGACTCTTTTGAACCTCCCCCGCACCCTTCCACCCCTACCTACCCCCCCCCCTCCAACCTTACCTATTTTTTTTTCTATCGAACAGAAGTACTCAGCAAGAGGTGTAAAGACTTATGTGGTGTTGAAAAGACCTTATGCGTTGGGTTTTGTCCGTCCAACATTGCCCTTCGGTTATGAACCTGAAGTTATGACTGCTTTAATAAAGTGCCAAAACCTTTACGAACAGATCACGCCGCACTTCGGGGCCTCATCTGCAACAGAGCAACACAAACCTGGGAAGAGCTTCGGCTAATACGTTAGGACAGGAACCGCTTTCCCTGAACAACACAATCTCGATAACCTTTGGTTCCCGAAAATCTTGTGTGATGACAAGAAGCTCTGCTTGCTGCGAGGATCACTTTGTAGCAGGGTTAGGAGCGGTGCATACGTCATATTGTAGAGTTTTAATGCACACCTAGCTGTTGTTATCGGAATGCAAATTTCTACAGACATTGGTTTGCTTATGCAAGGCAAACCACGAAGAGGATAAAAATTAGGGAGCACAAAGCGTGTGTGAAAAAAGG
>NW_004797579.1:572796-576007 GCF_000002075.1 Aplysia californica | reverse complement strand
TAATAATAATAATGATAATGATAATAATAACAACAACAACAATAACAATGTTGTAATTATTACAATTCATAATGAAATTAATATTGCTTTATTAATTATTGTTATCATCGTTGCTTTTGTCCCTGTTATCATGTTGTTGCTTTTTGTGTTTTTGTACCTCCTTCAAAATCTCACAAGTATTTTAACCAAACAAAACTTTCACACCAAAAGCAAAAAGAAAGAAGTATAAAAGAAATACAAACCCACAAACACATACGCTGACAAAGTCGAAAGAGCGCGGCAGAGAAGAAAACGCTTATCAGTTTATCACATGAACAAACACAAAAACATATCCAAAAGAAAAACAAAGAGTTAAGGAAAATCCCTAGACGTAATTATAATTTGGTACAATACCAGGCTCTGAAGACGAAAAGTGAGAGAATTTCCATCACTCCAGAGCAGCACAGTCCCGATCATTTCCTTTAATTAATAAGTTTTCTCCATCTTTTCCTCAATTGTATTTGAGTTCTGAGAGGAACAACGAGAGAAATAAGGTACCTATGCAGTTGTACTCGCGATAAACCTCTAAAACTATATAATAAAAACGTTAATTATAAAATTTGTACAGCCGGACATTCCCTCTCAACGACAAAGGCAATGTGCTTCACAAGCTATAAAGTATTATTACCCGAGCAGACCTGGTAGAATACTGAAACAGTCTCAACTTCCTGGTGGGTAATGAATCTTTCACGGCATCTATCATTTCGAAATCTCTTTGTTACCAATCTACCACTCTGATCTCGACTCTGATTTATAAACCATCAAAAGTAAAGCCAATAAACAAAATTATTATTCTTGGTGTCCTCTTTTTACAAGCCACAAATTTCAATTTCCTAAGAAGTAGTCACAGAGATGATCACAGTGATGATTTCAATTTGACATTGCCATTTCCTTTCAAATAAAAAGATGTAACACACAGAACGTGTGTTTGGGGGGGGGGGGGGTGTAATAAAGTAAAATAATATTATCTTTAAAAATGTTAATGGAGATTTTTTTAAGAAACAAGAAAGTGCAAACAAGACCGAACATTGGTGTCTTTAGATGACATGATATTTATGATCAGTTTGGAGTAAGGAGAATTATCTGAGTCAAGAGGGATTATGTTCAAGGTCTGAAACATTTTAACAGTGCGTGCTTTGTAAACGCATGTTCGTCTTTGACGCTGCATTCGAGGCGTCTTTCCTATCAAAGCACTTTTGTGTACGTAACTGACGGAGCAAGACAAACTTTGGTAATGTATAAATCTTTTTCCTTTTTAACATAGCCCCATAAGTGGAAAACAAAGAGAAAGAAAACGTCTACAAGAACGATGGACGACTTTGCCCAGATCTGACGTAAGAAACATTATGGAAATTTTTTTTTTAAATCGTAAGCGTTTCGTCACAATTTGGATCATCTAAGAGGCGGGCTTTGGACCCTGTCTGTCAGGGCCAATCCGGGCTTAGAGGGATATAACATCTTGTTGTTTATTTGGGTTTTTTCCCGTGATACTCGATTAAAAAGTTCTTTACATTCGGAAATCGAACTCGGGTCTCCTGCTTTCGACATTAAAATGCCTAACCGCTACACCACGGACACTGGGGCCTTTGTTGATAATGACAGAGTGTCTAATTTCACCACGAGACATTCGCCCTGGTGTTGGAAGCCACACTTAACGGGGACACCCCCACATCAGCCTCCTTTCCTCCTCAAACACACATCCTACCCCCTCCCCCCTTTCCACCTCCTTCTGTCCCACTCCCCCTCTCCAACTATCCCTCTATTCCCTCAATCTCGTTTTCCTCACATTTTCCCTCTTTGAGTAAATTCGCCGTTAGGTGTTCCAAATGGGTGATAATCCACGGTCTGACTTGAGGGGGAAAATCCCTTGAACCCAACAAAGACTATAGTAACTTGAAAAGGAAGTGAAAATTTGATTGAATTTTTAAAAAAAACGTCTTATGATCTGGTTCTGATCTTGGCATCTACAGGTGTTATGATGGTAACCCAACTCCATAAAGCATGCTCTGGCTCTTAGAGCTTAATCTTTGATGAACGATAACAACGCAAAATTAGGAAACTCACACAGAGGCTGAAGCCGTGTTTATACGACCTAGTACCTCAATGTATCAAATATCTGCGCTAAATTTATAATAGTCTGCGATTTCCAATGAAACTGGCTGAAGGGTTATTTTTCATGAGACAAAGCAAGATGGAAATGATAAACTGGATCATCATTACTTTCCGGAAATCTTGGCCCATTTACTTCAACTTCTTTTTTTTTTTACTAGCTCACACGAAGTGGAGATGGCTAATTCAGTAATTTCCCTGTCAGCCCTATCACAGATTCCTGCTCAGATAATATCCTTCCGCATTGTCCCTCAGCTTCTCTCTCGCGCGGAAGCGGCCCGTTCTGAGATCATGACGAACACAGTCTGTCAAACCACATCCCGCGGACGACGGCGGGGGATTAGGCGACGCTACTCCGACACAGGAAGCAGACGATAGACAGCGCTAATCAGAGGGGATACCCGATCCGGGAGCGCGATGGAGATGCTATCGTTGTTGAGGCTGTGGCTTTGGTAGACTGATGCTGTACCACAACTCTACCGACCCCCACATTGTGCTTATGGTCAATTGGATGGAGCGTGGAAGCAAAAGCTGTAATGATATCAAGTTTCAAAGCAAATTGCCACGGCTATATCGTATCATTGGCAAGTTCGGATTGTTCGAGTTGCTCTGCCGCTCATAATATAAGCACTCCTTGTTAATTTGATTGAGAGGTTTAAGTGGGTCTGTCATGGTTCGTTGATTTCTAAGTTGTTGTTGTTGAGTTTTGTTTTGTTTGTTTGTTAACTAGTTTTTATTTTGTTTTGTTTTGTTGTTGTTTATTTGGGGGTTTTCCCAAAAGAGAATACAAGTAATCAGATTACATAGTCAGCAATGAATAAATGTATGCACATTTGTTTTAAGCATAACCGACGTACTACAAAACAGACCAATTAACCAACCAACCAATTATCAGTGTTGAACTACATTACAATTTAAAAATATGTTTCCTTATTATTTTAAGCAAATAATACAACCCTTCCCGCGCCGCCTCCTCTCTCTCTCTCTCTCTCTCTCTCTCTCTCTCTCTCTCTCTCTCTCTCTCTCTCTCTCTCTCTCTCTCTCTCTCTCTCTCTCTCTCCGC
>NW_004797579.1:569984-571132 GCF_000002075.1 Aplysia californica | reverse complement strand
CCAAAACCTAAACACCACATCACAAAAATATATACCGCCTGGGCTCACAAACTACTGGACTACGGCATCCATTTATTGTTACTTTACAGAGCATCGAAAAAACTAAACTGGATACTTCTTTGGCTACTCTGTTTTTGGATTGTTTGTTTGTTGGCTTTATTTTGGTTGTTGCTGATTTTTTTAAATTGTTTGCAGATCATACAAGCATAATTCAAATAAGCAATATATACACACGATGGAAAAATATCTCGATACAAAAAAACTACTGTTTATTGTATTTTTTTTAAAAAGGAGTACATGTCTACTGAGCAAAGCTGTCAATTTGTAATCAACCGAAACATTTTCGCTTCCGAGATTTGGGAAACAATAATATTATAGGAAAATAGAGAAAAGTAAAGTAGAGCCCTCCATTAACACCTTACTTGACCTACTTTTCGCATCGCATCCGGGGTCTTCACTCTCTTTTGAGTCACACATGAGTCCTTGTGACGTAGTGTGAGAAAGACACTTATAACATAAATTATTCTCCTAAAAATGGCGGGTTGTAATCTATTTTTACCAGAACTATTGGCAAACTAAAGATCTAGAGTTATTTTCAAAGATGCTTCCGCATTGAATTTTGGTTAGACAAAAATGGGTACATCAAAAATGAAGTAATAACTTTTTAAAAACACAAAAAAACCTAAATTTGACAAAGATTCACTGATGAACTTAAAACATATAAAAATTTAATTTTCTTCTACATTTTGTCTCCCGTTTTGCCCCCATAGGCCCGTCCTCAAGAGTTATTTCGTGAAATAGTTTCCAGAACCTTTCTATACAGAAAAAAACAATTTGTAGAAATTTTAATCTCAAGCTCCTAAAACCAGTCATCCTTGGAAACACAAATTAGGATTTGCATCGGTTAACCGAATTTTTGGTTAACCGAATTTCTGAGTTGGGTTTTCCCCAGTTGAACCTCTTGAGCAAAGGCTGCGTGTTGTGATGTTCGTTGTGTAGTTTGCGTACTTGATTGTCTGGGATGAGTGGGATAAAGTAACAGAGACACTTGAATATTCATGAGTTATTTCTTCCTGTGTGTGAGTAAAACTAGGCACGCATAAAAGATTGGGGGTCGGAGGGCGGTGTAAAGTGGACATGTGTGTGTG
>NW_004797579.1:567762-569520 GCF_000002075.1 Aplysia californica | reverse complement strand
CACACACACACACACACACATACATGCCCGCGCACGCACACACACATACACACATATTAAAACACACACGTACACACAGACAAATCCACACACGTGCATTTATAATATACAAAATTTGTACAAACACACACGGAAAGAGAAATCGAGTGAAAGAGACAGAGAAAAAGAGAATTAAAACAGAGAGAGAGGGGGAACACAGAGAGAGAGTAGGGAGAGAGAGTGGGAGAGAGGGAAGAGAGAGAGAGAGAGCGAAAGAGAAAGAGAGAGGGAGAGAGAGAAAGAGAGAGAGAGAGAGAGAAAGAGAGAGAGAGAGAGCGAGAGAGAGAGAAAGAGAGAGAGGGGGTGGGGGGAGAGAGAAGAGAGATGTGAATGGAGAGATTTGCAGGGTCCACAACATGTTCCCACCTGCACGTAGTTTCCCTATCTCCTTCCTGACCGACCCGGCACAATGCAAAATCGCATCTACAGCAAACGAACAAACCCGTACAAACCCAACAAATCATGACCCTATACCTGCACCACGTCAGCTAATGGCGTGCCAGTGTCAGGAAGGCGAAGAATGATTTCAAATCGTTACGCCCATGAAACCCAAAGCTCAATCCTAAAGTCCCCAACTACGTCTGGGCTTGACGAACACCAGTGTCTGCGTGACGTCACCGATCGCCCCGGAGAAAGGCGTCCAGTTAAAGAAGATTGATTCCCTCCCTTGAGAGCCGAGGCCTGCTACCTTTGCCTCTGGGGTGTACTGTCTGTGGAACGCTGCTATGAGCCGAGACGGCTTATACTATACCTCAGGGGACCCCGTCTAGCTGTCCAGCTATCGGCCCTTTTCGTAAGCTGATAAGCCATCACTTTTCACCCACATGTTGTATTTCCTCTATTGGTCTATCTGGTTATTTTTGTGCACGTATTTGCAAATTCACAAAAATTATTTTGTCTGCTCTTTAGTAGTAGTAGAGATAATGAATGATATTATTAATATTATATTGGTTCTTACACCACACACTCCACTGAAATTTTAACTAATACTCTCTCTCTCTCTCTCTCTCTCTCTCTCTCTCTCTCTCTCTCTCTCTCTCTCTCTCTCTCTCTCTTCATTTTGAGGTGGGGGGTTTTTCTTTTTCTTTTTTTTATTGCTTAAAATTTCATGTTGGATAAAAAAAATTAGTCTGTGACCTATGTTTCCCCCATACAATTGTGTCTGTGGTTATCTAATGGCTACAAACACCATGATTTAGGGCCGTAAATTAGACGGCCTGTTACGTTGGGTTGGTAATAAATAAATAAGTGAATTTTAAAAAACGGACAAATTGATAAATGAAAGTATGACAAAATGAACTAAAAAATGAATACGTTACTAACGTAGAAATATAATCAAAAGCGTTATTCTATGAATGAAAAAAGTACCAGAAGTTGTACTTTGATCGCATTCAGCAACGCATTAAGTTTCTAAAGTGTTAGCAACATCGTGATACATAATGTACCACATTTCACACAGCAGCGGCAGGACCACACCGGCTCCACACGTAGGAAAGCCATAGATCTATAATGATAATTACATGACAAATTACCATCTTAAATCCGTGCCATAGTTCTATGACCTAACGTACAGGAAACTCTTCTCCCCGCATATATAATAAAACCATGTCAGTTTATCTTCATCAGATGCGCTCGTTCCTCTTTTTCGAACGCTCTAGCAATTATGCTGGGACCTTCGGGCGACTCACGATCGAGCGGAAAGGGGGAAAAAGAGGGGGG
>NW_004797579.1:565717-567010 GCF_000002075.1 Aplysia californica | reverse complement strand
CCCCCCCGCAATTTAGGTCTCTTCGAAGGCTGCTTTTCATGGCGCGAATGAAATACATATTTTCCTGGAACAACGGGGGAAAAAAATCTAAAAGCCCTCACAGGTTTGTATCTGACGTCCCGAGTGATGTTTGTAAAACAACAGAACGACAATGGCTGCACACAAAATGATGCAACTAACTATAACACAATTCGAATCTAAACACGCGCTCATATGACCTTTTGTAAGTTGCTAGTACTGTAACACTTTAACCAACCTGGATCGAAACATTATCGTCATATTGCCCGATTAAGTTGTTGAACACCGAATGTAATGATGAAGTGACACCTACCTCCACAATTTCCCAAGCGTCTTGCTAAGCTCGGCGTTGTGTAGATGCGGGTACTGGTCGGCCAGTTTTCTCCTCGCTGCCTGGGCCCATACCATGAAAGCGTTCATGGGACGTTTAATGTGCGGCTTCCTTTTCTCGCCGTTCTGGTTCCGGGCTGGTGTGGTGACCAGCGACCAGTCGTAGCCTTCAAGGACATGCGAGACCGCCTCCTGTATCTGCTGCGAGAACCTCGGGTCGTCTGCTCCAATTCCCGCCAAAGGACCTCCTGGCAAGCCGCCATGTTTTTTGCTCCCATGCGGGCCCCCAGCGCCGTTTCCGGAAATGGGTATGGTACATGGGATCTCGATGGTCAGTTTCCCTTCAGAAGGCTCACGACTGTAAGGCGCGGTGAGAGCTGATGAGGTCATTTTTGCGACCGTTGAAGTGGATGAACAGGAGGAGGAGGAGGAAGAGGAGGTGGACGAAGAAACTTTGGAGGAGGTGGGGCGGGGTGAACGACTGCGATCTCTACTGTCGTTCATGACGATGAGAGTTTTTCTATGACGTCATGCGCTCTGAAGTTACGGCGGCAAGTGTAAAATATTGTTGGTCAATGCTGGTTTCCTAAGAATGATGTTACCACGAGAAAGAACACCTGTGAACATATTGATAAACAGAGATAAAGAGTTGAAGAGTGGTTATCATAACTGAAAGTGAAAGCATTTACAACGGAAAGCGTGCATTTGAAATATGTTGAAAACAGCAATTGTTTAGAAAAGAAAAAAACCCAACCAAACTATCAACCAAGCAGTCAAAAAGAAACCAAATTCAGGAGTACCTATGACAATAATAAGTAAAAATTTTTAATGTGGATTTTCTAATGCCGAAATCGACATTATCTATCTTTTAGGAGACATACAATACACAATGACAATGAAAGCAACAACAACATTAAACAAATATAATTATTATTATTATTATTA
>NW_004797579.1:560997-561733 GCF_000002075.1 Aplysia californica | reverse complement strand
AATAATAATAATAATAATTGCTGCAATTGGTGCAGATGTGTTTTTGTATTATTGAAATAATATAATAGGTAAGCAAGAACTATTGTCTCCATTTGCGAAATCACATTTGAATTAACAGCTTATTAAAACCCGTGAATTGATATATGGCAACCACAATCAACTCTTGTTTCATTTTTTAACTACAAAAGCAATAACCAAACAACTGTCACTGTGACTACTTCTACTCCTTTTGTTAGTTTTAGTTTTAGTAAGTGTCTTAGGGCACTTGCAACACAATAAGGTCATATAAGTGCCGACTATTAGAGGTGTTACAAAAAAAGAAGGAGGGGAGATAAAGATGATAGATGTTTGATAGGAAAAAAGAAGCGAACACCAGAGCACCCACCCACTACACACTACTACTTCTCCTACTAATGCTATGAGTACTGTTACTACTACTACTGTCATTCTTACTGCTGTTGTTACTACTTTTACTGCTGCTACCGGTGCTGTACTCGTATTTGGTGTGGTATACATTCTAGTTTGCACGAGGGGGACATCAGCTCAAGTAATATACGTGCAGCAACAAAAAACGTGACATTAAAGTTCATCAACATCATCATCATCATCATCATCATCATCATCATCATCATCATCATCATCAATTTTCACCGATGGATCGGCAGTAGCAGGATACCGCGAAGGTGGAGCAGCAGCAGTAGTGATAATAAATGATGAACCACCACGAACAGAAATT
>NW_004797579.1:555150-556914 GCF_000002075.1 Aplysia californica | reverse complement strand
TGTGTGTATGTGTGTGTGTGTGTGTGCGTGTGTGTTTCACATCTTGTCTGTTTATCTGTCTCTCAAGTCTGTCTACCTTTTCAATTTTGTTTAATATGTAACTGAAGAAAAAAACGTTTGCAAACTGTTTGCATCCGCAGATGCACGCATTTGTACTCACACACTGACACAAGACAACATCGAGAGTCTGTCTGTCTGTCTGTCTGTCTGTCTGTCTGTCTGTCTGTCTGTCTGTCTGTCCGTCTCTGTCTGATAATCACCCACCACTTCAGGGCATAAACACCTGAACGCACAACAGCACAAGCAAGTAGATGTACTTTTGTGTTTACCAGGCAGAACTTTATTGTTGAAATACACGTTCGTGTTCTGATAATCGTTTCATTTCATCCAGTTGAAAAGTTAGAGTGAGTAGGCTGTAGTTTATGATAATAATGTTTACACGTCATGTTCAGATCACAGCTTTCCTGTCAGCTGTTTTAACTTTGAAAAAAAATAGAACTGGGCTTATAACTTTTAGATCTACACCCTAAATTAGAAGAATTTTTTTTTAAAACAGAAAAGAATGCCGACTCACTCCAAAAAGTCCAAATTACGAGAACATTCGTTTTGAAACAATTGTAACTGGCGTCTGTAACTGGCGTCTATCATGTAGTGGTTAAGAGCTTCGCTGTCGTACGCAGGAGACCCTAGTTCGATTCCCGAGATGGGCAAAATTTTATCGAGTACGCGGGTCTTTCCGTTGTGATCTTGTATCCCTCACAGTCCGGGTTCGATTCGAGAGTTCGAAGTCTGAAGTCTGCCGCCAAAATGATCTAAATTCTCTCGATGGTGTGGTAAAAAAAATATCTACTAGATCTAGATCTACATTTAATAATAAAACCAAATAGCAATATTGATGCATTTGCCCATTATTTGACTGGTCAGCCCGTTAGTTTTGTTGTATATAGATGGGCTGGGGAGTGGGCAGCCCAAGTTTGAACTCATATTTTTTGGTCGTTTAGAAATTGGGTTGTAAAAGAAGGTTTTCAAAATGTCGATATGGTTGACAAAACCTTATCGGAAAAGGACGATATAATATAGATTATCTTCATTTCATATTTAGTTGGGTGGCTGTCAGGTGCACTGGTGTGGTTCGCACCTTCTTTCCTATCAAGCATCTTATCACTCCTCCTTTGTGTGTGTGTATGTGTGTGTGTGTGTGTGTGTGTGTGTGTGTGTGTGTGTGTGTGTGTGTGTGAGAGTGTGTGTGTGTTTGTTTGTTACTCTCTCGCAACACCTCTAATCTTCGGCATACTTATACGACCTAACTGTGTTGCAATTGCCGTGAAACTGTAACTAAAACACAAAATAACGGTGGTTTAATGGTTGTAAGTGGCCAATCATACAATCGCAGGGGCCAACAGGGGAACTGCGACGATACACTAACTTGCAGGGTGAGGAGAGAGAAGAGCAGAGAAGGGAAGATAAAGAAGCAGCTAGCATAATATTAACTGTCGCTGGGCTCAGAAGAAGACTGACACGTTCCCAGTTCACGTAAATTGTCATTGTCTCCCGTAAACCGGGGTTGTAAAATCTGTGTTATTATGTCATAAGCTATGATGATAATTTCTTTTGTAAATATCTGTCTCGTTTGAGCGTGGGTTTCTTTTTCACGATTATTTTATTTTTGTTTTGCTGGTGTTCGACGTAGGGGGAAACACGTTGGAGATTACACGTTTTCTAAAATTACTTGGATTTTCAGGGGGGGGGGGGGGGGGGGGGGGA
>NW_004797579.1:553995-554614 GCF_000002075.1 Aplysia californica | reverse complement strand
GCGCACACACACACACACACACATAAACACACACACATTCATACGGGCGCATACAGACATACACGAGCACGCAAGCACACACACACACATATTCACACTTTTTCACTCACGCATACATACAACATACATGTATTATATCATGTTTTATAATATTCAAACATAGATCTAATATTATAATATACACTCATACATATACAGACAAACATTCACACGCACTTAATCCTACAGAAAGAGACAATAGCACGAACTGTATTGTAATAAACACACATTACTTGCCCCTCTGGTCACGACCGACGTTTGTTTTTTTTTTCAACGTATTACATGTATCCCTAATTTTCTTTGAAACATCTTCATAATTCAAACATGTTTTTCTCACCTCACAATTTGAATTACGTGATTATAATTTATCCGACCATCTTTGCATTGCAGTTCTCATCCTTCGCCGTGAGAATCAGCGGTGGAATTATTAGACATAAGAGACACTGCCAGAACAAGCGAGGGTTTTCGCCATTGTTTGTTTTCGCTCGCCGTGCGCGAAGAAAAGAGGTGTTTTTTAAGTGAGCGGTATATTATTTCAGTCTCGTCGGCTGGGGTGAGCAGAATGTTTAGAGGAGAGAGA
>NW_004797579.1:551158-553314 GCF_000002075.1 Aplysia californica | reverse complement strand
CTCTCTCTCTCTCTCTCTCTCTCTCTCTCTTATATGTTTGTAATTTATTGTTTAAGAAATCGTATACATGTATTTTTCTTTCTTTCTTTCCATACTGACAAAAATAATCTTGCACTCTACGTTTCGTTTGTGAGAAGTCGCGCAATTAAGTATAAAAAAAAGAACAAACAACCCCAAACATAACAACGACAGAGCAAACCAAAATAATGTATTCTTTGACGTGGATAACTCCCCCATCGACACAATTTAGATCATTTGGGAGGTAGGCTTCGACTCTGCCTGTCAGAATAAAATCTGACTGAAACTGTTACAACTTCCAAGCAGATAGACCGAAATACGTGATAATCATTTCCCCTACTCGGAGATTGAACTTGGGTCTTACGGCGTGTGACGGCGAAAAGCCAAACCGCCTCACCACTCTCTCTCTCACACACACACACACACACACACACACACACACACGCACGCACGCGCACGCGCACACACACACACACACACACACACACACCGGTGAGACTCTTTTACGTGGTTGGTTCTATGGAATTACAGAAACCGGAGTTTTGGCGTATGGGGATTATTTACTGTCGAAGTAAAACAGATTAATTAAATGAGATGTTCGAGGGAACAAAATAAATATAGATCTATACATGTATACATGTACATCGTTTTCTGGACTTGAAACCGCTATTTCACCTTACTTAAAACACTCCCGAAGTCAACAACCCTCCCCCTTTTTTTTTCTAACATTTGCACACATACAAACATGCGTACGTGAACGCACACACTCACGCACGCACGCACACACATACACACGCGCGCACACACGTGCACACACACACACACACACAAACACACACATGCGCGCGCGCACGCGCGCAAATGCAATCACCCCCACACAGCCGGCACAAATAAGTCCAGGTACGATCGGACCAGTTAGAATAGCGACACAAAACTATCACTTGTTGTTACACAACACACAGACTCATGACAAAGTCAAGACCACGATTATATTTGTCAGACAACTTTCGACACAGGTGGATATTAATGGAGTTTGAAAAGAAGATCGTAACAAAATTTCAGGTCTTTAGGGTAGCACACTTAAACACAGATCTACCACATCCATGTTATTTATATTACATCATTATTTTATATATTACATTTGTATTATATATAATCATTATTATAATATTATTATATATCATTATATTACATAGTGTTACTCTCTTACCTTCACAATAGAATCACGTCCGAAGGAAATGTCTTCCTCCCGTGGAAAGTGACTTCACACCTTGCAGGCAATTGTCCGTAATTGTCCTTTCCAACGTTAAACAACAAAACCGTACGACGAATAAAACATTGACGTTGTTTTAACTAAACAACTTGTTCCTCTTTGTTTGTTCTTTGTTATGTTTTGTCTTTGTTTATTTGGATCTTTCTTTTATCCGCCTTGTTCTTTCCACGTGAACTGGGATATTCTTTTCCAATCAGGAACAAAATAATATTATGATAAAGAGTCTTTCAGAGCATCAGTGTGTCCTCATAGAAAAACAGACAGAAACAGAGGCTCTGATGTTTTTCTGTGATAACACAACACAAAAAAGTCACAAAATAGTCTTGAAAGTTGCGTGTCAAAACACTGCTTGCCTTTCAATCAGGCACAGAAAACAATCCTTCACTGTGTAGACTACTACGTCCTAACTGAGCTCCCGTTGATCTCGCGCGTGGGGATGTATGTACGTGTGTTTTTGTGGGTGTGCATACGCGCGCGCGCGCGTGTGTGTGTGTCGGGGGAAATTGTGCACTTGTACACCTCACAACACTTGAGCTAAGAAGACAAGACTGTCTATGAGTGAGCGTTGTGTGACAATTGTGTGTGCGGGCCGCATGCACAACGGTTTTAGTCAGCAGAGCCGTCTGCTCGCGTCACGGAGGTTCGTTCGTTCGTTCGTACGTTCGTTCGTCGAGCTGTGAGAAAATCTCTCCCGAGGAATCAGTCAAGTTAGAAGTAGGCCTCGCCTGGGAGCGCTCCAAGGTGGAGATTTGTGAGAAGAAAACACGGAGTTTGTGATGGGTCGGTCGTCCGTTTTGACTCCGCGCGCGAGCGGGGGTTGTCGTAGTCGTAGGCGCTGAGCGAACAGAAAAACAACGGGCGTGGG
>NW_004797579.1:542245-549913 GCF_000002075.1 Aplysia californica | reverse complement strand
GGTTTTTTGTCAGCGTAACCATTTTAAAAAAGCGTTCTTCCGAAATTCATTCAAAAACTTGCTAGTTTCACTTTAATTTTTTAAACTCAAGTAGGATCATTCTGTTCGCAAAAGGTGCGTTTTTGCGAAGAGGGCGCCACCGAATTTTGAGGACACTTTTTTAATTGGCTCAAAGAGAGAAGTGGCCCCTCTTGTTATGTAGACTCTTTGTCATGACTACAAACAAACAAACAAACAAACAAACAAACAAACAAACAAACAAACAAACAAACGAAACGTACACAAAGACACGTTCATTTTCACTCACACGTCCACACACACACACATATACATGATAGTCACACTAAGACCCATTCACTAAGAAAACTTTTGAGCCGCACATTTTCGAGAAAAAACTATCAAAGCCGTGCACTATTAACTATCAAAGCCGCGCGCTTTTTAATTATATCGATTCAATTAGATTGACGATTACCAAAACAGTACCATCCAACAATCTAAGTACCCTCGGCGTTTTACTGGGCTTGGGACCAGACATCAGTTAGATTTTGTATTGAACGAATAGGCTTTTCTGGTATCAATAAGAATAATAAATCTAAAGTATAGTGTTGGGGCAGCATTCTTTTTTGCTAATTCAGGACAAAGTCTAAAGTTGTGAGACTTGTCTATCTCGATACATTAGCTTGTTATACAATATTCTCCCTTCTTTTTTGAAGGCGCCTTTCTGTTTGGTCAGCGTTTTTAATGGTCTGGAATTAGCTCAACATCTACAAAAAGACGAATATTTGGATGGAGGCTCTACCGAATAATTTTGTCAAGGAGACTGTTGTAACCATTGGACGGAATCGGCAATCTAATTGTATTTGATAGTGCGCGGCTTTGATAACTTTTTTTTCTCGAAAGTGCGAGGCTCTGATAGTTTCCCCACCCACTTGCCCTCACACACAAAACAAAGCATTAATTTAGTCAGGCTAGAGACCTGTACCGTGATTATGTTCGCAGATGTGCACAACGACTCTACTCAAGTTGAAAAATAAAAAGAAACAAAAAAAACAAAACATTTCTATCATTTACGCACTGAACAACACTTGTTTGGTTAAATGATTATAATAATGATAAATAATAGCATTTGTACAGCGCAAACCCCACCCAACAGTAAGTTATTGTTAGTTTTACAATCTACGATCAACTATTAAGCAAGCAGATTAATAAATGTTGTATTATAATAGCCCTAAACTGATAAACTCTAATGGGAGTTCGGATTCTTTTTAGGTACCGGTGATATACACGTACGTTGTACAAATATCAAAGGTTACCAACTTCTCATACCCCGCCACTACATAGGAGACAAGCGTATAGATGACCAAACCTTGATACTATAATTATTTATATATTTTGACCAATAAAATTAATAGAATGGCTATGTCAATATTATGCCGTTTTTGTTATTAAAAGAAACACAGGTTTTAGTGTTTCATTGGTACATTTTTTCATTAAACACAAAAATTTCGATAACCTTATCCATTCACATTCTCTATCAGTTTTCAAAGTTACCATAGAGGGAACAATTGTTCGTGTAAGGTCACAGTTATGTAGCGTACTGTCTTCCACTTGGAAAACTAGCAATATGTAGGACATTGCAGACAGCATTATAAAGACTACAGTAGACAAAAGAAATAGTACTATAGACAGTAGATACATTACATAGTAGACAGGCCACTGTTGATAACCCGTTAGATATCTTAACTTCTGTTGATAATAGTATTCGTGACTACTGTGGACAATAATTCTGGACAACTGTAGACATTAATATTCTAGACTGCTGTAGACAACCCATAAGATAATGTAGACAATAATGTTCGAGACGACTGTAAACTGTAGACAAAAATATTCGAGATAACTGTAGATAATAATTTCTGAACAACTGTAGACAATGATATTTGTAGACTACGGCAGACAGTCATATTCTAAACCGCTGTAAATAATAATATGTGTAGACTTCTACATGCAATTAAATAATATTAAATGGCATTTGTACAACGCATATTCCCGCTCAATAGTAAGTTGTATGAGCTTTATAATCTATACGGTTATCCGACACATTCTTGGCTTCCATGAAAGCATACAGTGCAAGTAGCTGGTTAAATGTTCAAACACTAACCAACTGACAAGATCCTTCACTGTCTATAGTGGAGTGTTTTGTCTTGGTTGCAAGTTTTCATTCATTCTGTCAGACACTCAGGAATACACTTAACCTGGAACCAGGGGATTCAGCTTCCACATGGGGGCTGCCATCTTTATTCTCTGACTGACCTTGTCAGGTCTTTCTCCAAGCCTTAAGGCCAAACATGAAATGCCAAATAGGACGTAATAATTCCAGTATCATTACACCTTCCCCTTTTAAGTAAACTTCTTTCTTAGAAGAAGCGGTAAGCTAAACTTTTAATAATGAAGTAGCCCATATAGCATGGACATAGAAACCAAATCAAAATAATGTATATGATGATGATAGTGGAGAATGTTACTCCTTAAACTTATTCTAAAATCACAAACACAATATGATAGTAAATAGCAATAAAGTGTTCGTGATTCAACTGACGAAGGAATGTCAATGTTCTGCAGTTTCTCTTCAGAATTGTCTTTCAGAAGTTTGAACTAAAATAAAAGTTCCTTGAATCTGGACCAAAAGTTCACAATCTGTTCCTACGTTCCTAGTCTCCATGCGCAGAGGACATCCGAGAGAACCGAATAATATTTATAAAAACGTTTTAACTATGAAGCTGCTGAAATATATAAAGCTGAAAATATGGCACACATTTCTTGGAACTATGGCTCTAACCTTGAGCCTCGAACTTGAACTTGAACAAACTAAAGATAATGAGGCTCTATCCTTGAGCCATGGACACAACCTAACCGCTGCTTGAGCAGCCTTCCCCAAGTCTTCACAACAAGGAGGCTTTATCTAACACATTAATACGTGATATTATGAACTTGATATCTGGAAGGCTTCACAACCGTGCGGCCCGATCTGGTTGTGCACTGTTGCCGTGCAGGTACTGGTGAAGACAGGTGATGAGGTGGCGATTCTGCAGGTGACTCTGAATCAGTCACGACTGTAGGCTCCCGAGTCGATTGAGTCGATGTACTGTGACTGGGAGTTGTCGCAGTAGTAGGCATACTGAGAGTTGCTGGCACCGGAACAGCAGATTCTTCAGATTGCAGTCGAGGTCTATCGGGTGTCACGGTCTCAGTCCCGTTGGTGCACCCTAATGTGTTTCCTGTTTCGCCTCAGCTCACCTCCTGGAGTGTTTACGATGTACGACATTGGTGCACATTTTCATATGATTTCTCCTGGTCGGTCCCACGCCTTTCCTCCTTCTCTCTTTAAGTTTAAGAGGACATAATCACCAGGCTGAATGTCTGACAGAGGGTGTGACGTTCTGTCAAAATATCTCTTCTGGTTGGCTTTGCTCGCAGCATCCCGTTCCCGTATCCTTCCTTGGTCTACTGGGTGGGGATTGAGAATACTTGGGACTATAGGTAGGGTTGTCCTGATTTTCCTACCATACGCAAGTTCAGCTGAACTTGCCCCTAGTCCGACTATTGGCGTAGCCCTGTATGAGAGTAGTGCCAGGTAAGGATCCTGCTGTCTCAGAAATTCCTTGGCTGACTTCACTGCTCGTTCAGCCTCTCCGTTGGCTTGAGGGTAATGGGGGCTGACTGTCACGTGATGGAAATTCCATTCTTTACCAAAGTCTGCAAACTGTTGTGACGAGTACTGGGGACCATTGTCTGATACGACGATTTCCGCGATGCCATGTTGTGAGAATATGCGTTTCATTTTTGTGATCACAGCATTCGATGACAGTGACTCCAGTTTCAGTACATCAATATACCTGGAGTAATAGTCTACAAACACAAGGTAGTGCTCCCTTCTGAATGTACAAATGTCCACTCCCACCTTCTGGAAGGGTCTTTCAGGCAAAGTAGCAGGAAGCAGGGGCTCACTGGGCTGTGCTGGTCTCTTTTCGGCGCAGAATCTGCATTTTGCTATGCGATCTTTAATGTCCTTTGAAACTCCTGGCCACCACACTCCCTGGATAGCCCTTTCACGGCACTTGGTGATTCCCAAGTGTCCATCATGGATACGTTCCAGAAAGAATTCTCTCATGGACCAAGGAAAAACAATTCTATTACCTCTTAAAAGGAGTCCATCAGAGATACTCAGTTCATTTCGAATGTCATAGTAGTGCCTTGCTGCCAACATCACGTCTTCCTTGTATTCTGGCCAACCATCAATGGTGTATTTAAGAGCTGTTCTTAGACTAACATCAAGTTGAGTTTCTCTTCGAATCTCAGCCAACTTTGCATCTGCGACTGGCCAAGATGAGGTCACTATAGATACATGATAGTTCACATCTTCTTGTAACCTCACTGTGTCCTTGTCATCTGAACTCGCTGTAGGACTGCGAGACAGAGTGTCTGATGTCCCCATTAGCTTTACTACGGGAACCATAGGTGAAACCCATTCTGTTGGCTCAGTCACCTCTTCAATCACATTTAGTGCTTTCATTCTATCAAGCTCTTTCTTCACTTTATCTGGAAGGGGTATAGACACTCTCCTTGCTGTAGCAAAACAGTATGGGATTGCGCCTTCTTTCAATTTTATTTTCACAGGGTTGCACTTCACAACGCTGAATGTTGCACTTTCTACTCTTTTCACTAAGCCTAGTGCTGAGGATGTGCCACGGCTCAGAAGAGATTCAACCTTGTTGCTCACTACATAGAAAGTAGCTCGTTCCCGGCTGTTCACTTTTGAACAGAATTTGCCTTCCATTTTCAAATTTCGTCCTGGGCTAGACAGTCTGACATTTGTCACAGTTTCCAGAATTGGTTTGAATTTCAGTGAGTTGAAAGTGTCACTGCTCAACACATTCACGTCTGCTCCAGTGTCGATTTTGAATTTCACTGTGGATCCCTGGAGTTCTAAATTCACATGCCATGGTTCAGAATTAGAGTCATTCACAGCATCAATAAAGAAGGCATTTGTTTCTTCAGTTTTACATTGTGATTCATTACCTTGCTTCTGAACCTGATCTAAATCTAAGTCGACTTCGTGTACTGCTCTAGACATTCTAGGTGTGTATTTCTGTGTCCTAGATCTACATACTTTTGCAAAGTGATTTTTCTTCCCACACTTCAAACATTCTTTACCCCAGGCTGGGCACTTCCCCTGTGGATGTATCCTACCACACTTAGAACAATCTGCAGTTCTAGAATATGAATGTTCAGGGGTTTTTGATCTAGACTTCTGAGTCTGAGCGGAAGATTTCCCATTTCGAGCTTGAACACTGTCAACTCCTATTTTCCTTTGCTCCTCTAACTCCTTCTTAACCATTTCTTGCTGACGAGACATGGTTAGAGCTTCTGTGAGGGTTAAATCTGACTTCAGTTGAAGTTTTTCTGAGAGTTCTTTGTCTTGGATTCCAAGGACTAGTCTATCCCGGATATTTTCTTCTTTGTTTGGAAAAATTGGCATGTTCTGCCAGGTCGTAGAGGTTTCTGATTTACTCCTCTACACTCTCCCTTTGGTTTTGCTCACGCCTGAAAAACTGGGCTCTGACATGAATTACATTCCTCTGAGGAATGAAATACTCTGTAAACTTGTCTATCACTGTGACAAAGCTTTTCCTTTCTTCCTGAGTCAGAGAGAATGTCTTTAGAATTGTGTCTGCATCGGGGCCCATCGAATACAACAATGCAGCCACCTGGACCTCCCCATCATCCTTGTACAGTTTAGACGCTAGTCTAAAATTCTGGAACCTCTCTTTCCAGCTGGGCCAAGCCGCTGGCTCTCTAAAATTGAATTCGTTCGGTGGTTTGAACGACATGTCTAGGTCTAGATCTAGATCTAGATTTCTCTTGGTCTAGATCTAACTGCTAGCAAAAAAAAAAAAGTGAATGATAACAAAGGCTCAAAATACCAGTAGATCTAGTATACTAGATGCCACAGTATCATAGGTTTACACTTCTAGGTGTAAAAAGGAGGTACAGTTTTGTTTGGCTTCTGACACCATGTTTTGTCTTGCTTGCAAGTTTCTATTCATTCTGTCAGACACTCAGGAATACACTTAACATGGAACCAGGGGATTCAGCATCCACATTGGGGGCTGCCATCTTTATTCTCTGCCTGACCTTGCCAGATCTTTCCCCAAGCCTTAAGGCCAAACATGAAATGCCAAATAGGACGTAATAACTCCAGTATCAGATAGACTGAATGAATGGAAACTCGCCGCCAGACAAAACATGGAGTATCCATTCCCACCTTGGCGAAGTGAGGGAAAAAAAAGTCGTGTAAACTTTCTTCCCCCAAGGACACAACTCAGAAACCCTGGCGGGAATCGAACCCACTACCTTTCCGTGGCAAATCCAACAACCTTACCATTACACCACAGACGCCAGAACTGCATTTCACAATTTACAAAAATATTCAGCAAGAGCTCATTCGAAAGTTATTTCCAATAGGCCAACACACGTTTCGTGAACAGAATTCTAGTTTTGTTAGGAACTCACTCGAATGTTTTTCTTTCGGAAAACGTTCGTTGCTTTGATGAAGTGGGGGTGGGTCAAAAAATGAAAAGAAAATAATTTCTTCTGAGTTCCTTGGGGTAGGCAAAAACCCGTAGTTCAGCAATAACGGCACATCTAATATGGTCGCTTTTAAGGACAAGCGGGCTAACCCAGATTTCGGGGGTTTTCAGAAATCTTGACCTACGCCAAAAGTGGGCATTGCCCTACGAAAAGGAGAAGTTTGGTTTCCTTGGTGTGTATATTTGTTTGGTTACAGAGAAAACTCTCCTTGTCTTTTAAAGAGACTGAACAAAGGGCAAAAACTTAACCTTACCTTCGATTTTCTCGAAACATTCGAACAGCATTTTTCGGGATAGCCCCCGATCCATACGTCGTGTTTTACTATCGCATCCATACGACGGTGGGAACTCTGTGCCACCACTTTCCAAAGAGGAAATTTATTCGTTAATCCGATCCGTAAGCTTTGCATAGCAGACTGTCAAAATGATTTTTCGAGAAATGCTGAAAGTTTCAAAGAGATCTCCGTACTAGACGTATTCTAAAATGTGAAGAATACAACCGCGGGGGTACAAAATGACCCCAGCGCATTCGGGTATGGTTAAAAAAAACTGAACAAGGGAAAAAAACTTTACCTTCGATTTTCTCGAAACAGCATTATTCGGGTTGTGTTTAAAATCGACCCTATGTCCAGCCGCAGAAGTCCTAGAAACTGTGAGTCAAGGGATTTGTGACACGTAACAGGTTGTTGACGTCATCAAGTTGTCGTTGATGGAAGACATTTGATTATTATCACGTTAATCAACCTTTGTCTTTATAAAGTTCAGGATAAATTGTTGTCAGTGTTTGCTTTTTTTAATCTAAAAAGAGGGGAGTTGGGGAGCTACGTTCTGAATGGTTGTTGGATTGGAAAAAGGGGGTTCAGAGAGGGAGAAAGAGAGAGAGAGAGAGAGAGAGAGAGAGAGAGAGAGAGAGAGAGAGAGAGAGAGAAAGGGGCTAGAGAAAGAGAGGGGAGAGAGAAAGATAGGGGAGAGATAAAGAGAGAGAGAGAGAGAGAGAGAGAGAGGGGGGGAGGAAAGAACG
>NW_004797579.1:537767-539283 GCF_000002075.1 Aplysia californica | reverse complement strand
TAATAATAATAACAACAACAATCATCATCATCATCAGAGCTTCCCTTCATCATCAAGCTCAGCCCACGTTGCCTAAGATGCAGCCATGAAAAGGAGGATGTCAAACATAATATTATGTTTGAATGTCCAGGACAATGGCAATTCGAATGGAGTTATTTGGACGAGTGGAGGTGCCGCTAAGCATATTGACAATGGAGCCGAAAAAGAGCCTCGCTCTCGCTCGAACATTTCTTCGTGGAGTCCGCCAGGCCCATTAAAGAAACAAAAAATCATCATCATCATCATCATCATCATCATCATCATCATCATCATCATCATCATCATCATCATCATCATCATCATCACATTTGTATTGTATACATCCCAAGAAGTTGAGATTGTTCCAGATTGCTATCAGGTCTGTTGGTTAATAGTAAAGATTTTAAAGCGCATAGAGATTGCTTTAGAGCGAGGATACAGTGGAAGCTGCCTTTTTATAAGCGCTAAAACACTAACATACTGACAAGAACTTTCGCTCAGTATGAACTTTTACCAACTGTTTATTTGGTAAACGAAAGGAAAGTCATTGAGAAGCCACCCACGTCACTTACCTCGTTCTTCATCTGAGTTTTCGGCAATGACGACAAAAACGATGACAATCTTTATTCATCTCACAGGGAGAAATTTGTCTTGGTCGTTTATAATGGCAGTGGTATGTTACAAATGTTGAGTGCACTCACACATACACACAACAAGACAGGACATCTCTCTCTCTCTCTTTGTGTCTGTCTCTTTCTCTCCCTCTGTGTGTATGTGTGTGTATGTGTGTGTGTGTATGTGTGTGTGTCTGTGTGTGTGTTGTGGGAGGGTGGGTGGGTGTGTGTCTATATATTTCATTGTTTCATTTGTTTCATTTGTAGCACTGTGTGTTTAGTAACCTCACTGCAGTTGGTACACAGAGAGAAAGGGGATAACCGACAGACTGCCCAGTGAGAGACTCCGTCCTTTTTTCACTTTTTAGAGCAGCGTATGGCCGAGTCTTATACTTGGCAGTCAAGAATGTCCTTTAAATGATACCATTCATTTGAGTTGCGAAAACTTCAGCTCTATTCATTTTTGCTTTATTTGAAAGAGAAAAAAAAAGGAAACAAATTTGAACTAAGGAATGATTTTTTGGGTGTGGATACAAGAAATCTTCATAGCGGTTCCGGAATGTTCGGTTCTCACTCACAGCATAACATTCTTGGAGTAGCTCAACTCAATCTAAAACACGTGCTCTTCGTTTGAGCCTTTCTCTCGAGTATTTCACGTTCAAACGCAAACTTTAAAAAAGCCTGTTGCCAATTCGCACCTTCGTATGTGAAATAGGACTTAACGATTGTCAGAGTGGTCGCTGGCGAGGGGAAAAGGGGGGGGGGGGTCCTTGGAAAGGTGAAGTGGAAACTGAACATAAAACTGATAAGCCATCTTCAGGACAAAGTGGACAGGCCAGGGTTTATCAGCGCTTGCTTTTACTCATGGGGAACATCTCGAAGGA
>NW_004797579.1:534060-535018 GCF_000002075.1 Aplysia californica | reverse complement strand
GGCCATTTTCTCACAAATTTTACCTCTGAAAACAAGTGACCCCCCAAAGAACAACATCAACAGAAGAATAACTTTCAATAAATTATGAAAAACAAGCAATATTCATGGGGCTATTTGTTGGAGGGTGAACATTGTACGCCTTCATTCATCCATCCACTCATGTATTCGTTCAATCGTCCAACAAGTCATAAAACATGTACATATATAATTCTTATGTTCTCTTACATTATAATCTGATTTCCACGAATCACGTTCAAAATCGACATACTTCTCACAGACAGACAGAAGAATTTTTTTTTAAATACAGCAAAACAATTCAGTAGACAGATGGATATTATGATAATTGAATAATGAGAGAATAACTGAAGAGATAAATTGGTAAATAGATTAACAAACACAAAAACTCGGGCACACATGATACATACTGAATCTAAAAATCCCTATCGTGAGGGATTTATTCAAAGATTCAGCAATGTGTTTATGACACGCAGTCTTTTCCTGTAACGTTTAAAGCAGATTGTCAGTAGTATCATTATTTTGTCGAAGCTCAGGGAAGACTGCATTTACGTTTAATATGGCATTTCCTGATGTAGGTAACTTAATCATGATGAGGAAAAAAATCCTATAACAAAACAAAACAAAACAAAACAAAATCACGCACCTTATGTTTGTTTGATTTTGCGTTTAATTTCGCACCCCAGAAGAATAGTAGGCCTATAGAGAGTAGAGGATTATCTCTCATCTCCGATACCACAACCTTAAAATCTCCACTTCCAACTGTCTTCCTACTTAAAATTGAAATCCTTATTGAAGCAACTTCTATTTCTTTATTGTGTTAACGTTTAAATGCTGAAGGTCTTCGTCAAAGGGCTTACTGTTGCAATTGTTGCTAAGTATGAGATAGACTGCGTAACGAAAATAATGTACGCGTTAATTTTCAGAAATCGTGAACACCCCC
>NW_004797579.1:529945-533888 GCF_000002075.1 Aplysia californica | reverse complement strand
CTCTCTCTCTCTCTCTCTCTCTCTCTCTCTCTCTCTCTCTCTCTCTCTCTCTCTCTCAAGGTCACAAAATGTTTTAAAGTGTTTTTTTCCTTTTTTTTCGTGCGGAATGCAGTAATGGACAATGTAGATTTGGAGAGGCTATTTCTGATAGACCAAGAAAACTACCCACATGCCCCATATGTGTGGGGTTCAATTAGAACCTCTCAACACAGCAACTGCGAGATGTGGAAGTTGACACTTGAAGTCTTATATTGTAAGGAAATGGCTGCATTGTAAACTATACGTTTTGTGTATACTAGCACCACACGCCAGCACATGTTTTCTATTGCTTGTCAGATTTGACAAAACAAGGGACGGGTCTAGTCGTAGTGTGCACTGAAACCATCATTGATCGACCGGACCCGACCCGACCCGATTTGTCAACGTGCCACCGGTATTGCAATGGTCTAATAATTTAATACCCTGTGCAGACTACAGATAGTATATGTGAGGCAGCGTGGTGGAATCAGGCTCTCGTCAAAATAATTAAAATGAAGAAACTTGCATTTTTCCACAGGTTGGTGAATTTTTATTAAATTTTTGTTTTTTGGCTCAGCACCTTTCATACCCATTAAAGAACTAGTTTTTGTGTGGATTATTCTGAAAAACGTTGAATAAAGACACAAAAAATAAATTTTCCGTTTCCACGGATTCTTAAGCTAAGGAAATAACTAATCTTTATTGGCCATTTTCTCACAAATTTTACCTCTGAAAACAAGTGACCCCCCACCTCCTTCTTTTGCAAATATATCGACTTGTATTCAAGATAAATGGATATTTTTTTCATCCAAATAAAGACAAGTGAACAGGCTTTAAGATGATACCAATAACTCTACATCCCCAAAAATTGACGAGAGCCTGATTCCACCACGCTGTCTCACATATTATTATACAATGTACGTGTATTACATTTTCACCGCCAGTCATTCATCTCTGATAGCTTTGATATAAACAGCTGTTATGAGCAAAGCGTTACCACGATTGAGCAGTCTGTAAGATCAAACGTGACAAGATGCTAAATTGATCAAGTAGAAGCCTGACGTTCTTTCCGTAATCGACAACGTTATTTAGTAACTTGCAAGTTCGCACTAACAAGCCTAACACACTGATCAAAGGTAGAAGACCCCATAGAATTATGGAAGACCCGCACCTTCCCTCACCATCTCCTCTCCCCTCCGACAACTCAAGAGCCGTAAAGCTTTGCTCTTCTAACCCAGCCACACCTTTCAATGTTACGTCACATATCTGCCATTTGATTCACGTTTGGTGCCTTTTGTCTATCACACTGCATCCCCACCAAAGCCTAAACCCACTTTTCTAAAACTACTTCCAGCTGGAACATAGGACTCTATGGAGTCAGTTCTCAGAAGCCTGTCGGCTTTTCTTACTGTTAGATAGAAGGTCCAAGAAGAGTTAGGCCTAGGAGCAAGGGGCTTAGAACTATTCTTTTAATCTCCTTGGTTAGGAGTAAGACTCTCAGACACGGATGAGATAAGGCGAGGTGGGTCGGGTGTCGAAAGAGCTCATCTCGTGCCGACCATCACACCTCGCAGAATTGCTTGTTCCTCTAGTTGACGAGATTATGCTAATGAAGCTTCAGAAGAGCTGCTGGTTAGATCGAACCTCAGCACGTTCTCAACTGCTGGGTGTTAATGACGGTTTCCTTCTGCTTTTTACTTCATTCCAGACCTGGCGGTACACGATCACATACTTGTGCACTTGAAAATCTGTTTTTGATTCCGGCTCACTTTTTTCCAATGTCTCTATATCTGTGTTGATAGTGATAAGGGAAAAGAGCATGCCATGATTTTTCCTCTTCTCTTTATACCTGTTTTTATTATCTTTTTTAAAAAAAACTAGGAACACCGCCCTCCCCTAAAAAAAAAAAATTATTATAGTGGCGCCCAAGAGAAACTTGAAAATGTAATCACATAATCATCGGGTTATAAACTTACACTACCCGCTCATGAAACAGATTAATTTAAATCTGAATAAATTCTGCTTCATCTGACACGTTAATATTTCGTGTATGTTAAGAGATGCCTGAGATATGGTCACTAAAAACTGACCCAAAAAAATCAGGCTTGGCAAAATTGTGTGACATCAGAGAAACGCAAGTGTGTGTGCGTGTATAATATTGAAGTGCATCAACATTTGCGGAACGGACATATATCAAATGAAAAGAGAATAACATTATTATCTCTAAAATGAAATGACGGATGGTGATGTCCAAAATTTAAAGGAGCTGATTCTTAAAGGGTTCATACACTACACCATACTAATGGCTCTTAAATAAAATAACAATGGGCACATTTAATGTAACGTCCAAGATTTGCATGGTATTTGTGGTTGCTCTATTTTCCGTTTTATTTGAAACTATCGTGACAAAATATCAAAACAGAATGTTGTTTATTGCAGCACAAAATTTCCCATATATTAAATATGTAAAAGATGTCCGTTCTATCAATATTAATACTCCTCAATACACGTGAAGACACTTTTACGTTTCTTTGATTTCGCACAATTTTGCCAAGCCTGATTTTCTGAGGTCAATTTTGAGTGACCATATCTCAGGCGTCTCTTCACATAGATGAAGTATTAATGAGTCAGAATGATGCAAAATGTATTTAACTGTAAATTGATATGCTGCATGAGTACATAATGCGAGGCTTTAACACGATGATTGGGAGACTACAATTTCAAGTTTCTTTTGGACGCAACTGTATAAGCTTATATTATAATTATCCCTCTCAGCTTCCCGGGAAGCATACAGTGCAAGCAGCTGGTTAAGCTCTCAAACACTAACAAACTGACAAGATCTTTAACTGTCTATAGCTGGGTACCCATTTTCACCTGGGTGAAGTGGAAAAAATTCGTGTAAAGTGCCTTTCCCAAGGACACCACGTCGGGCCCGCGGCTCGAACCCTCGAACCCGCAACCTCACGATTACGAGTCTGATAGCCTAACCATTAGGCCGCCGACGCCACATTTAGTGATAACTTTTATGCACCACTCCTATCCCATTTCAAAACACATTTGTAATATACATTTTTACGGTCGCTTTTACTAAATGGATCTATGAAACAAAAACATCGGAAAGTGAGAAAAGAAAAGAAAATACAAAAATAATGCTATCTTTTTTTTTTTAACCTTTTTTAAATACATGTATTCGCAGTACCATCCAACTATTCATTCGACAGGAAAGGATCTGGTCCAAGTACAATCTTCTTATAATTCTTAAACCCTTTCCATATATGTCTAGCTCTTCCAAAATTATAGTTTATATAATATCTAACTTTATTAAGATCCTTGGGTTTAATCAATAAGGCATAAATGTAGGTCTTCCTGAAGAAAGAAAAAATACCAGCTCGTTTCAAAATTTTAGGATTTTGTTCCCTTGCCATTAAAAACATTTTTGAGATATACATACACACGATACAAAGCTAACAACTTACACGTTTGTTATAGATAAGTGAAACGGAAGGCAGGAGCTCAGCCCTTTCGAAATAGGAGATTCACAGGTGATGCTTTATAATTGTAATGAAGCTTAATAATATATGTGGAAAGACTAATAGAAATTATAGAGACCGACATACCTAAGCTCCGAGCAAAATTGGCGAAGACAATGGATGTGGTTAGTTGGACCGAGGTACAGAGTAAACTATAGAGGTAATTATATCGATGTTTGATATAAAATAATATTCCAACCTTGAGGGAAAATCTATTGATAGTTCCATTGTCTTTGTTAGTCTGTTTTTCCACTGTCGTGTTTGTCCTTGAGATGGTTGCATTCACGTAGGTATCCCCCCTACCTATACAATCTCTCTCTCTCTCCCCCTCTCTCTCTCTCTCTCTCTCTCTCTCTCTCTCTCTCTCTCTCTCTTTCTATCTATCTATCTATCTA
>NW_004797579.1:525811-527718 GCF_000002075.1 Aplysia californica | reverse complement strand
CACACAAACACACACACACACACACACACACACATACACGAACAAAAATCCCAACCAAAACAAAACAAGCTCTCAGATACGGGAAAAAGACAAAACGCCTGTGTAAACCCTGCCAAGTTCGGTTCGATCATGTCATTTTAGTCTGCGACTTTTAATATAACATTCTTGTGCCCCAAATCTTGCTATCGACATCGAAATGTACCCTTTCTCTCATTTTCCGTGATAAACAGCCTTTCAAATGGTCGCGAACCCATTTGTTAAACTGTTTACGTGCACCATTATAAACATAAATGTGTCAAGACCGATCTATTTTGATACCGTTTTCTGAGTCAAACTCAGCTGTGAGTACAGTGTCTTCTATACACATGCATATTATATTCCATCACACCTTGATTTTCAAAGAATTAGATAAGGGCACCACAAACAAAAAATGGCTTGTGTATGGGCGAATCCAACATAAATCCCAAAGCGTCACAACGTTTTGTTTATCGTTCTTTGTTTTCAGATTTATCTTTATGACATTCTTTTCTAACGACTTTTAGAGATGAGACCGGGAAGGGTTACACGATGAGGGGTGAGTGGGGTTTTTTTCAAAAACGCTTTATCATTTAATTCTTCTATACAAAAGAAATCCTGCGGCATCTTGGGCGCGGGGAAATTCGTCTAGATCTAAGTGTAATGGTTAAAAACAAATATTTCCACACGTATATCTTTGTTGCTGAGATGATTCGTTGTCTGGTGCATTGTTGCCATAGAGATGATATCAATCATAAAATAATCAAACGCCCTTTTCTTTAAAGAAGTAACGTGCTTTCAAGGACATTGCTATACGTATTACGTTTTACTACTGTTTCTGTAACAAAGGATTCCAAACCTTCCGTGGGTGGTTGGCCGGTGCGCGGTGCTCTGGTGTGGTTTGCTCCTTCTTTCCGATCAAACATCTTTCGTCCATACCTCACCTCCTCTTTTGTGTTTGTTACTCTCTAGTAACCCCTGTAATCTTCGGCACTAACATGACCTGATTGTGTTGCAAATGCCGTAAAGCTCTAACTAAAACGTAACCAAACTTTCTCGCTGGCAAGATTCAGTTACTATAGGGTATCAAAAGACCTGGAACAAAAAGAGCTGCGTTTTACCTAGGGCTCTGTTTGAGCTTCATCAGCCATACTAATCATCTCTCCGGCAGCATTGGATGTCACCAGCGTCTGTGCTGTAACGTTTGGGCGCTTTGCTGTGGCATGCAAAAGTCCCGAGTTTGATTTCCCTTATGGGGAGAACTTTTATCAAAATATACATTAAAGTAATTTCGGTCTTTTCTTTCTCCTGGAATCTTGTATCCCTCTCAGCCTGGGTTGGCCCATGACAGGCAGGGTCGAACCCTGCCTCTAAATGGTGTACAAATTGTGGATCGGGGCGTAAAAACGACTACATCTATAATATCATTAGTCAAAGTGTAGGACGATTTCGCTCAGTTTCTTTAATAAATGTGCGTGATAGACCATTTCACTCTGTTTCTTTAATAAATGGACGGGAAAGACGATTTTGCTCTTTTTCTCTAATAAATGTATAAGCTGGAGGCGTCCGCGGAGCGAATCAGGCGTGGGTAGACAGTAGACAAGCTGGTGCCTAGACGCGGGCTGGGAAGTAAAGTGTCTGTGGCGGGCGGGAAAGAGAGGGGTGGTCACGAGACAGAAAGCTGTCTCTCTGGAAGACGACGAGATGGCGGGTCCAATGTTTTGATATATCCGCCATTACACTTACTTACCGAGAAATCTGAATGAAAGGAAACAGGCGAGGGATAGAGCAGGCACTTTGTCAAAAAATGGCAAAAAGGAGAAAGTCGCGATAATAAAACGCGAATAGGTGCAGCGGCTGATGGAGAAGGTGGGAGACGAGGGAAGATATAT
>NW_004797579.1:520517-522005 GCF_000002075.1 Aplysia californica | reverse complement strand
GGGGGGATAAAAATGTATGTAAGTTGAATGTATAATGAAAGAGAGAGACAAGGAAAGAGAGAGAGAGAGAGTGAGAGAGAGACAGACAGACAGACAGACAGACAGACAGACAGACAGACAGAAGGACGGACAGACAGACAGACAGACAGACAGACAGACAGACAGACAGACAGACAGATCATTTTTGTCGCTTCGTTTTCCAATAGCTATCGTTTTGTATTTGGATTCTACTAATAAACAATAAAACATTTTAAAGAAACTTTTCCCCTAACATTATGTTTTATTGCAAAAATTAGTAACACAATTTCTCCCCATTTTAGCTTTGGTAGTATATTAGAGATTTGTTCTTTTGGTCTGTGTTACCGCGACTCCCTTATTTATTGTAGTAAACTTGTTATCATCTTCTCTAATGGGTTATCTATTTCAAATGCTTTTCTTCTCCCAATATGTTGTTCTTCCTGAATTGTGCACACATTACTTATGGTCAAATTTCAGCACTGGCTTCTTAAACACGCGTTCATGTCCACTTCTAATTCAACTTTGCCATGCACACATGACGATTGTGAAGTAGCTCACTGGTTGGTCGCTATATGCGTCCCCTATCATGTGCGATTGATTAGTGTCAGATGGACAATGTGGCAACGAACTCTCCAGTCCCTTAATTGGTCCGGTTATTGGTGTTATATCCGATTCTCCGTGACGACTTGGCTTCGCGAGGTGTCGTACTGAGAGCGCAGCTTCTCCCTTTTTGGTTCGGTCAGCAAGGAAAATCTGGCCCACCTGTGTTCGAGTTCGACTTGGGCGTGACAGTACCGCCAGACTGAGGTTGTTCCGTGTCTCTAGCTTTTCACGTAGTATTCAGACAAATTAATTACCAACTGTATAGCGTTCAACGTTTGTGTGTCTGAAACTAAATTATGTTATACACCACAATATGGAAAGTCTGGTAAAAGTAACACGTGAAAATGAAAAGCTGTGGGGTGCGGTGGGCTGCGATATGCGAGCCTGTTTAGAGTTAGAGTATTATTGCTCCTTTAGGTTTCTTCTCTTGGGAAAAGAAAATGAAACATTAAAGCAGGACAAAAGAGGGGCATAATCTTGTCATGTGACGAAAAGGAACATATGGATAGCCGTTCTAAATAGTCTGGATATACCAATCGTGTTCGACGTTGACGTATTCTGAAAAGACAATAAATAAAGAAAGGCTGGTCTCTCTCCCTTTCTGTCTCCCCCCCCCCTTCTCTCTCTCTCTCTCTCTCTCTCTCTCTCTCTCTCTCCTTCTCTCTCTCTCTCTCTCTCTATTTCTCTATCTCTCTTTCTCTCTTCCTCTTTCTCTCTCAGTCGTTCTGTATCTCTCTAGTTCTTTTTCTTCCTTCCTCCACCCCACCCCCCTCAGAGAGGGAGAAGCTGGAGGGGATAGTTTCTCCCTCTCATATTCTCTCAATACGTCTCTCTTTCTCCCTCCTCCCTCTCTCTTTCTCTCTTTCT
>NW_004797579.1:518114-519723 GCF_000002075.1 Aplysia californica | reverse complement strand
AGCAGCAGCAACTACAGAAAAAAGAACATTTTGACCTTGCTATTCCCCTCAAAGGATTTGGACTGTTGTGATAATATGAGACTGACAGCTGCCATGGATATCATTTTAGCGTATTAAGAATACTAAAATGGTTAAAAAGCAGAACCTCTCCAACATGTCTAAGCCAGATATTAGAAAAAGGGGAGGAGGGGTGGCCTTGAAAACTCCCCCAACATCTTTTGAAATTTATTGAATGACCTGCTGGGAATTCGAACTATCCACTAGGTGGATCCCACCTGCACTGTAATCCAGCACGTTATGAACTAAATTAGCAAACTGCACGATCATTAGATTTTGTTTACTTTTAAAATAAAAACTCAGACTCTGGAAGTCCTTTCGTGTCATACGATACAATACTCGAAAGTATTTTGTTGGGGAATTGAGGAAACTTACTCGTCCAGTCAAACCAAAGATAG
This sequence comes from Aplysia californica, assembly GCF_000002075.1. Taxonomy (NCBI): domain Eukaryota; kingdom Metazoa; phylum Mollusca; class Gastropoda; order Aplysiida; family Aplysiidae; genus Aplysia; species Aplysia californica. The sequence goes on along the minus strand of NW_004797579.1, from coordinate 519,268 downwards.
AATACCCTACCGTACGGTATATTATCTTTGGTCAAACGTTTCGGTAAAAATAAAGCTGGACTCTACATTTAGAACTTGCCGGGCCTACTACGTACGTCGGTAGTCTCAACTTTTAGTATCATGCAAGGAGGTTAAAGTTTGTTTTAAGCTCCTTGGTACCATGCCAACTTTTAGGTAACTGTGAGATCAAGCGTGAAAGACACTTTTTTTTTACATGTGATTTCAGAATGGTGCCATGGTTCGAAATTTGCTTTTACTTTTACAAGCATAATTTATTCTTTGAGCTGTCAGTGCGGCTTCTTTCCAGTATTCAGTCGCCTTAATTTGTGGTGTTTCAACTTGTCAAAGCAATAACCAATGAAAAGTGGGATAAATTTCAGACGAGCGGGAATTAGGTCTTGCTCCATCGTGTTTATGTGTCTGGTACCTTCCCGCGTCTTATCATCTTAATGCGGTAACCCCTCTACTAAATACATTAACCCGTTAGCAGGCCCGTTCCGGTAGCCACTGAGCAGATAACTCTCCCATGACGGGTAGGTCCCTGGTTCTCTCCCCTTGCACTGGCTAATCGTGTAGAGACCTCACCACGTCCTCTGCCCTTCACACCTGTGACGGATCGCCCCTGCTGGGGGAATCGGACTCTTCCGATTATTGGACCCAGATGTGAGGTATCGAGTCTCACACGAAGGACCCGCATGTCATACAATGTACATTGTTACATACTTGTAACTTGTGTTGCCTAACCTTGAACACTTTTTTGGGATTTGAAATCAAATGTGCCAGACGCGAATTAGGATTAGGAGGTAGCCATGTCAATCTCCTTTCTCCAGTTTTCCAGAAAGCAAATTAAACAAACAAGACACACCGGCACAAAAAACTTTACTGTCTTTTAAATTCTCGGATGTCTTGAGAAACGAATAGTACTTCAGAGAATGGATTTTATCTAAACGAAAAAAGGATTTAAAATATAGATGGAACGAGACTACAATAGTTTATATTTCCAATACCATGTTTTACGTACACACATGTCCAATAATTTTTAAGGTGTGACATTTTAATTAATGTAATGCACATTGAGCATATTTTAGAAAACGGAAATGTGCAGCCTAAATGCTATTTGCTAATATTATTATTATTATTATTATTATTATTAT
>NW_004797579.1:512843-515552 GCF_000002075.1 Aplysia californica | reverse complement strand
TGTCTGTCTATCTGTCTGTCTGTCTGTCTGTCTGTCTGTCTGTCTGTCTGTCTGTCTGTCTCTCTCTCTCTCTCTCTCTCTCTCTCTCTCTCTCTCTCTGCCTCTCTCTCTCTCTCTTCCTCCCTTTCTATCTCTGTACGTCAGGCTGTCTATCGGTTCTCCCTTTTCTCCGTTTTTCTTTGTTAAATATTATGCTAAAATATTAGGAAGTGTATAACACAATAAAGTTTCCCTTCTCTGTAATTTCAAAACCATTTCACCTAGAATGATGTGGATTTTTGGGGGTCATAGAAAGACACATTTTTAGTATGTACGCAATTTTTTTAAATCGTACTTTTTATATGAGCCTTTTCATTTTCAGCAGGTGTCGGGTCTGGAGCAGACACTGATGATCAAGGTACCTCATTCCTTCCTGCTGTCTGTCATCCTGAGCAGCTCGGTTTTTCTCAGTGTTTGACTCTTCTTTGCAAAGCTGTTCAGGCCGTCTAAGTACAGGGTGATCCAAAAAAAACTTTAAAACTTTTTTTTCTGAATATCTCGAACAAAAATTGTTCTAGAATGTTGTAATTTGGAACAGACATAATTCATTCAAAAGGAATTTGTTTGATATAAAATTCACGAAGAAGAAACATGTTTTGAAAACGGAAACGGCTGAAAGAAAAAAAAAGCACCCAAAAACGCAGAGTTCACCAATGTTTACAAATCTTGTAAAGGAAGTTGTGAAAAGATTAGTTGACCTTTTTCTTTATTTTCTCTTTGACATTGATTTTCCATCCCTGTGACATTCAAACAATATTTAAATTCTTTAACAGAGTTTAAAAATCCTAATGATTTCATTCTGAAATTCCTAGAAGCAGTGCTCCACATTCCCTCCTTTGGACTCGACACATTTTTAACGCGTCGTTCGAAATGTTCAGTGGCGCCCTGCTTGTACATGTTCACTTAGAGACAATAGAGTGGGATGCCCAATAGACAGCATTTTTGGAGTTAACATATCCCGCAAGGTGAAAATGGGCTTTGCACTAAACCAAATGTCATTGAGGAAATGATCCCTCTTTACAAGACAATCGAGGAATCATGAACCCATTGCCATGCTCTGATCCATGTCATCTCGGCCTAGCGAAGATGAATATGGTATAGTCTTAGGTTAAGATCTGCCATGAGAAGGCAGACCGTTGACGTGTAGGAAAGTCCTAGCTGCAGATCATCCACGGACAGACGTCTCATGGGACTCGGCTACTGAAATCTGCACTCTGGTGACGTTTAAAGGGCTGCACATGGTACGTGTTCAACCTGAAGTGGTCATGTTTCAAAGAACTTTTTTAGTTCTGATTCGCTGTAGATCCAAACTGACGGAACTTCTCTACTGATGACGCCATAGGTCTTGAGGGCACCTAAGCATTCTCTCCGTTCCGTGCGCAGAACTTATGGAATGTCAGGGATGGTGAGTTTGTGGAGAGGTAATGTTCAATACAAAAAACTCTCTGCTCTTTACTAAACGTAACCATGATCTGAAAAATAATATCTGCAGACTTCTGTTGACTTGTTAGACTGCTGTAGCTTGCAATATGGCGCGATTGTTGCAACTTTTAGTGGTAGGCCTAATGCGAACTGGTGCGTCATGCTATGAAAATGGCGAAAAGGGGTTGTTTTTTTAAAGCGCTGAATAGAGCAAAACCATTCATTGGACTTATCTAAAATACATATCAGACAAACTCCATTTGGCTTTCAAATGTTATGTTCAAATCTGAAACGCAAAACTTCAGTATGGAGGAAGATATTTAAAAAACAAGTTGTAATTTTTTTTTTGGATCACCCTGTATGTTGTTCTCTGTCTTGTCTTGGACTAAGTCGTGTTAAAATATGTGTGTTACATCGTTGGTTCAAGAACAAAACTGAAATATGTGAGGTAGCGTGGTGAAATCAGGCGCTCGTTAGAATAATGTTATCAAGGAAACCGGCATTTTTCTGGCCGCTGGGCAATTTTTTTCAGATTTGTTCCCCTTTTCTTTGCTCAATACCTTCTATGTCTAGTTAGGAACACACATCTGAGCGGATTTTACTGAAAAACGTTGATCAAGGGCACAAAAAATATAAGTGTGCAGTTTCCAAAGACTTTCAACCTTTGAAAGTTGTCAATCTTTGGCGGCCATTTTCTCGCTAATTTTACCTCTGACACGAGGCGACCCTCACCTCCTTCCGTTGCAAATCTCTTGATTGCTTATCAAAATGCATGTGGGTTTTTTTCGCCAAATGCAAGACATATTAACAAGCTTTAAGATGATAAGAATAACTTCATATCCCCAAAATTGACGAGAGTCTGATTCCACATATGACAGTGACGCAAGAAGACAAAGAGGAGTCAAGTCTAGTACATCGTTTTCTTTGACAATACAGCCATACTTTTGTACTGGTCAGTTCTTGTTGGCACCACTGTCAATTATGAGCACTACTGTTCAGTAACAAAAGACACATTAAGGTAATTAAGGACAGCTATTCACAAGAAAACACATTTTAAAAGACCAAAAAAAATAACAAAAAACGTATACATAGGTAGATCGAGAAGGAAAGAGAGAAAGGAAGAAAGAAAGAGAGAGGGGAAAGGAAAGAACGAAAGAAGAAAGAATGAAAACGAGAGAGAGAAGGACAAAGAGAGAGAGAGAGAGAAAGAGAGAGAGAAAGACACACACACACACACACACACACACA
>NW_004797579.1:510602-512124 GCF_000002075.1 Aplysia californica | reverse complement strand
TGATGATGATGATGATGATGATGATGATGATGATGATGATGATGATGATGATGGGGAATCCTGAAACCGAAAGACTAACATAGATATTACGTCAATGAATTTTTCATGTGAAAAAAGTAATGACGGAGTATACAAACATAATAAACACATTCAAAGATGAATAAAAATGAGGGAAATGACCGAACAGGCGAACAAGTGGGTGAATATATCAATAAATAATACCGTTGCACCTAGTGACTTTGTTCTTACAAGTGTAGACTTGTACAGCACGCGGAGTGCAGGGAAATGTATGGACGTGGGTCAGTGACGCCCCTGCACCGTCCTGCACTCGGGAGCAAGGGTAGTTACTCCCCACTGTTTTATTCATGAGGAAAGCCCCTGACAACGATGTTTGATGCCGTATGTTCTCCCCTCAGCTCGGCATAAATCTGCTGGCCGATGCGTGCCTGAAAATAAGATCAGGCCTCGGGAGTCATTCACACCGTCATAAAAGAGGAAAAACGTGATTTTGTGGTGAGCTTCGTCGTGCTTTTTCCACACCACGTGATGCTGATTTGTTAACTGATTCAATGCTGACTTCAAGGCCACATGTAATGGTATCATGAAATTTCACGATAAGATTGCTGGCATACCGGTGCTCTAGAATTACAAAGGGGTATCTGCTCAGTACTTAGTTTTAACAGAAATTTGACCCTAAAAAATCTTAATTTCACTGCATGTCATGTCTTTTCAAATGCAATAATTCAAATACCTTGATAACGACTCCAAACAATCATACGGTTTTGATAGAGCAGACAGATCAATAAGTGTTGGACTTCATGGTCTTAGTTACACAAACTGGCCAAACATGTCAGATAGAACTTTGTAATTCTAAGGTAGTGATACAACTTGTTAAATTATATGAGGACCTCACAGGGCTACGTTTCTAACGACGATGATTCAAACCAAATCTACAGCATAGCCTTGTGAAGCATGATGGTAATTGTTGAGTAAGTCTCCTTATTGTCTCCTGTCTGAAACTAAGTTATATTCGGATATCGAAAGTAAGATATCACAATTTTGTTTTTCATCACAATCATGCCCCTAATACAATAGTGACCAAACTGTAGCCGGACAAGCAACATAACACATGCTTAACATTATGTAGTACTAAGTTCATACACGACAACATACTCATGGGTAATCCAAGCCGAAAAATTCGAAACTTGTAAATTGAAAATAAAAACAAAAATGTATTAGTTTCTGCCTTTGAAATAATGAACAATACCCCCCCCCCAAAAAAAGAAAAAAAGAAAGAAAAAAAACCAACATATCATTTCAAATAAAAAAGTCGACACACTTTCGACGATTTTTGGAATTATAAATTTCTACGCACATTTTATTAAAAGTGAAGTCAGCTAATTTTTAACGTGAACAACATGAAAGAAACGACAAAGGCTAAAAATAGTCACATTTTCCCTATGTGAATGACAACGGTATTATAAAGCCTTGCAAAATTTGTAAATGAAATATTCGAGACCTC
>NW_004797579.1:508273-510189 GCF_000002075.1 Aplysia californica | reverse complement strand
TCTTCTTCTTCTTCTTCTTCTTCTTCTTCTTCTTTTCTCTTCTCCATCATTCTCTGTCACTCTCTTTTTTCACACTTAAACAAACACACGTACACACACACACACATGCACACATTTATATATACTTACAAAATCATGCACACACACACACACACACACACACACACACACACACACACACACACACACACACACACACACACACACAAACACACCCACACACAAAATCAAATGAAACAAAATAAAACGAACACAGCATTTCGAAAGAAAAAAAGAAGAAAGAACTCTGAGCAAAAAAGTATTGCTTTTTTTGTGTATTTGTAAACACCATATCGGAGAAATATAAGGCATGGACTTGAGACGAAATCAACACTTCGCCTCGCTCTCGTGCACTTTCAAAGTGGGCAGACCGCTATGTTGCCTCCGGCGAGGCTTTTGAAATGTGCTTTTGGTAGCTCTAAACACAGTTTTGTACTATCCTACATGTTTGCATTGTGATCATAACAGATTAATAGCTATAAGGATCCTGCATCCATATGTGGAACAAATCTATTTTCGATAAATTGAATACCTAATTTGTGTGAAAAATAAGTTTTTAAATTTTAAAAGAACTCTTCAAAGAGACGGAGGCTGTCAACAGAACGAAAACCCGTGAATCCAAAAGTAGAAATGTTATTCCACACATTTAGTGGTTAAAACCGCAAAGAAATCATCCGATGTTTCAGAATAGAACTTTTAAACAATGTCGTCAATAAGAGTAAGTTGTGAGTACTGTAAAACAACAACAACAAAAAACAATGTCGGTGGGAAAAAATTACAAGTTCTGCTCTTGACCGACTGTGTCAATTTGCGTTTTTCGCGTCCATTTCGATCACCCATAAAGTATTGCGCAATAATTTCAATTTGATTTATCTAATAATTCTGAACCATGAAATAACGCTGCAGAACATGGGTTCACTTTTATTTTTTTAACTTTTTAGTCACAAAGCTGAAAATGTTCATGGTTAAACACGCAAAAGACAAAATTTCTTTTTCTTACCAGCGTTTTCCAGGCGCCAGTGCACACGGCCTCGTTACTTAATACTTGTAATTGTCCAGAGCAGTTACTTTATGAAAAAAGGCATACAAAACAGACATCTCTGGATACAATTCATCTTTGAAAAGCAAGGAAAAGAACTCAGAAATAACTTCGACACTTTCATACATTGTACAGAAATTACTATCATTTTTTTATACCTCCCTCACCCCGACCACATACAAAAACATACTCACACACATAAACAAGATAAAGACACATACAGGATAAAAGCTCGTATACACCCCCCACCCCTCCCTTCAACTCTCTCATCTCGCACACACACATACACAAACACACACGCACGCACGCACGCACACACACACACACACACATACACACACACATACACACACGAACACACACACACACACATAAACCCACACATACACATTCAGGTACATCCCTCCAAAATGTAATCCATATTAAGGCAGAGAGAAATTAACGTGCACTCACATACATACTCATGTACACACAGACACATATGCACACGTACGCGCGCGCACGCACACACACACACACACACACACACACACACACACACACACACACACACACACACACACACACACACACACACATTGGCCTCTTCACATACCTGTTATTGCTATGTTAAAACTAAGCGTGTGTCTGTCTATGTGTATGTTTGTGTGTATGTGTCTGTGTGCGTGCCTGAGTATATGTGTGTGTGTGTGTATGTGGCATGGCGATGAGGTAAATATATATACATGTCTGTATACACCCACCCTCAATCTGTCTCTGTTTCTATGTTTCTTTCTCTTTCACGCTTTCTCCTTTCACTATTTCTCTTCTCCACCTTTCTCTCTCTCTCTCTCTCTCT
>NW_004797579.1:506333-508173 GCF_000002075.1 Aplysia californica | reverse complement strand
GGGTATAATAGGAAGCCAAGTGACGATTTAATCCCAATTGTCACAATAAACTTAATCGAAGAAGAGGGTCATTCATGTTGACCTTCACAAGTACTTTTTAAAAAGATAAATAGAAACATAGCAACTGGTAAGAAGTCCTAAAAGTCAGCTTCTTTTTCAAGTTGCTCAAATCATTAAATTGCCTTTAGAGGAATAAAGTTCCTCTGTTAATGTGAAGGGCGACATAGACACTTCAACCTTGACGTCATATCTCTTATCTCATGGAGTGATATTATTAACTTAATTGTCGAGATGGGTGAGCACTGTCAGCACAAAAAGTGCTCACGTCTGGGCAGCTAAGCGGTCACGATCCTCTCATCTCATCATCCACTCGAAGTACGGAGAGCAGGCCAGAGGCGAGAATGAAGAGGAGTCCGACAGGAACAAAAGATAGGCCTAATCGTAACTGTGAAGTAGGCCATGTCATGATGATACTTTTCCCTTTCGTGTATGTCTTTGCCCTTTGTGTGGACAATGGTAAATATTTTTACCATGCCTTTTCAGCCCACCCGTAGCGCATATCAAGAGAAAAAAATGATGGGACAACAATAACAACAGCAACAGCATCAACAACAGCAACAACAACAATAACAACAATTACAACAACGACAGCAGCAGCAGTGGCAACCAACGTGTTAGTTAAGACTCTACACTAATTTGATCCAACTTGTTTTGTTATAATAAGTGTTTTACGGCACTTGCAACACAATAAGTGCCGAAGATTAGAGGTGTCACAAGAGAGTAACAAACACAAAGAAGGAGGGGAGATAAAGACAATAGCTGTTAGATAGGAAATAAGAAACAAACCACATCAGAGCACCCGCCTACCACCCACGTCCAACTTGTAACATTCGGGTTGCATGATGGGTGTAAAAAAGGATAAGATATTGAAATCACAGCAACGGTTGGCTAAATAATAAGCCAATTAAAGTGTTTTGGGTGAAATGAATATATCAGATTTTGTTGTATTGTTCAACTGCTCAAAACTGTGTTGTGAAACAGGAATAAAAGCCTAAATACAGAGAAGAAAATATTGTATATTATAACCGCATTGTTGAGTGCTACATATTTTCAGTGTGCTTAACATTGGGAATTTGGATCAAATGAATTAAAATTAAATGTGTAACAAAAAGTTCCATCTTAGAAGCAAATACGTGTAGGCCTACATGTATAAAATTAAACACACACACACACACACACACACACACACACACACACACACACACACACAAACCCACTTTACATACTCTTTACAAACAGGGGGTGCGGTGGCGGAGCGGTTAGTGCGCTCGTCTAGGAAGCGGAAAGTCCGAGTTCGAGCCTCGGTTCGGACACGGATTTTTTTCGCCCCCTCCTGCCCACCCAGCAGTAATGGATACCTGACTTCAAATTGGGGAAGTAAATGCGGTGTGGAAAAGAACTGGCCACCCTACCGCAAAATGCCAAAGGCCCAAGTAACAAGGCAATCCCCAATGTCCGGATCGGATGCGGGAACAACTTTCCTCTTTTACTATGCCCCGTACAAAGATAAATGAAGAGCAATTGAAGCAGTAGATCAGTAAATATACCGTCAACCCCAGAACGCATTTGTAGCAAACTCAAGTGTAAACTTTTCATCTGCAACTTTTCCATTTTCTCTACCTTACACGGGTGGTTGGAAGGCGTACCTAGTGAGTTCTATGTTTGTTCTTTCACGTTATTGCTCCAGTCTGTCAGTCAGTCTGTCAGTCTGTCTGTCTGTCTGTCTGTCTGTCTGTCTGTCTGTCTGTCTGTCTGTCTGTCTGTCTGTCTGTCTGTCTGT
>NW_004797579.1:499693-503907 GCF_000002075.1 Aplysia californica | reverse complement strand
TCACAGCAGTAGTCAACTTCTGGTTTACATCGCAACTCTGAGATTACGTCTTTTGCTAGGGCATGAATACATTGAAATTTTCGTCCAACAAGTTTATTCTTCGGATTATGAAATAACCAGAAGTCACAGGGAGCTAAGTCAGGACTTTTGGCTCGATGAGACAAAACGTGTTTACTTTGGTCTTATGGGCACACGGTTGTGGCTCTTGTTTGTGGGGAGCTGCATTGTCGTCGAGAAGCATTGTGCGAAAGAATTCGATCCTTAGTCTTTGCTTATCAACAATAGTTTTCAACTTGGGCTTTATAATTATTGCATATAGTTAAAAGGAGTCATAGTAGAAAGGTCCGGATATACATGTCTGTACATGTGCTTGGCAAGATGCCAACCACAAAGGATCTTTGTAATTGAAATAGAAAGTAAAAAGCTCTCTCTGCTTTAAATTCCTGGATGAAAACGACAGGCATATCTCCTTTTTGTCATATATCCACATGCGATTCAGCAGTTTGGATGACATTCTAAGAAAAGGAATCCAGATTTCATCTCTCAAGTCGATGTCTGTGAGAGGCTTGGGCCAAACATCCTGAGCAATTCTTGTACATATTTCACCCTCTCTCTTTAATGTTCCTAAGTTAATAAAATGAAACCCCACGGGCATACACTTTTTCATATGGAGCTTTCTACTTATAATACTTTGCACCTTTCCAAGCAAAAGTCCAGTCTTGTCACTAGGTTCTTTATAGAAGTCTGGAGATCTTGCGCAATACGGGGCAGGATAGCGTCAACGGTTTTCTCATTCACAGAAGAATGTAGGTGGCTAGATTGTGGGTAATCGAAAACAATGTCTCTCCCTTCACGTAATTCCCTGACCCAACTATAAACTGTGTTATATGAACAAGCAGCTTACCTACGAGCACTGAACATTTTCATGAAATAGTTTTTGCGATTCGCAAAGTTAGCAATACATAAATAGGTGGAATATAATATTTATATTTTTTCATCGTGAACTTCGTTTTGTTTCCTTCAGAGCACAAATTATCATTTTGTTTATGATTTCATATACTCAAGAGTAATGTCCTGTAAAACACTCATGGGGTTCGAGGGCAGATATGTTATACATGGATTGCTTCTTTGATTGAGGTCAATGTCTAAGCGATGTTTAATAATTTCCAGTACCTTTTTTAAAAAATCCAGCCACCCTCTTTGTAAACAGGCACGTCTTGGTTTGACAGACATAACCCTAATATAGGACAGAACATAAACAAACAGGAAAAAACAGTTCTTTCTGTACTGCTCCTGTATCTATGCTCAGGTTTCCCTGTTTAGTTTTTCTTTCGGCGACCAGAAGCCTGGGCGAGTGACCACGAGTCGCCACCAGTGACCACACGGTCCGCAGAGAGGACTGGAATTGGACATGGCCGGCGAGCTATTCATCATCGTTAACGTCTACGCTACATCCCAGCATACGCCAGGATTTTCAGTTGAGCTAGGTGCCCGTGGTCACTTTATGGTCACCTTCATGGCCCTGGCCTGTCATGGCCGGAATCCGAGGAGCTTACGAGATGTATGTGTTTATCCCCGTCCTGGAGGGGAGGGAGGCCATGCTTCATAATGAAATTAGCACGCGAAGGATGATGGGTAATGGGGTAAAAATAGGCTGTAAGCGATGAACGAAGAGGGCTCGTTGGATTAGAAAAACGACGGAAAGGAAATGAGGACAAGAGACTAGTGGGCGGTGGCGGTCGCCACGCCTGACGTTTAATGGGCATGGCATTTTTTGGACGGGGGAAGAACACAACAAGTACTGACTTTTGTTTGTTTGTTTGTTTGTTTATTTGTTTCTTTGTTTAAACAAAGAGAAACATCGACACAATACTGGTCATTTAGTGCTAGGAAAGAAATAAGACACACAGACAAAAACAACATAGGGAAAGTAAAGAAGTAGGACCTATCTGCTGCGCCCTCCCACCATCCGCAAATGCAGACTTATTCGAGTAGTCAGACGGTCAGAGAGAGAGAGAGAGAGAGAGAAAGAGAGAGAGAGAGAGAGAGAGAGAGACAGACAGACAGACAGACAGACAGACAGACAGACAGACAGACAGACAGACAGACAGACAGACAGACAGACAGACAGACAGAGACAGAGAGAGGGAGAGAGAGAGAGAGAGAGAGCTTGAGAGAGAGAGCTAAACATGGTAAAAGAAAAGCTCCCCCCCCCCCCCAACCACCCAAACTACCCCAACACATTCCCCGAAAGACAAGAGTTGCTCAAAGGCAAATCAATCTGGGGCAGATACTAGATAACTTGAAATTCTTGATACGGCTTAAAATCCGTTGTAGGTTCAACTTGACTGTGCTGAGGGAAAAGACATTTGAATCAAACTGGTATTTGGACACCAACGGTCCATGTATTGGTTTAATTTGCCACGACTGGCTGTACCAAGAAACGATAAGCAAACTTCATTCTTTTTTGTTCGCCTTTAACATCTAGTTCTCTAAAGCAACTTTGTGAAGCAGTTGCCACGTTCCCCACGAAAACTCTGTGAACTAAACATGACAAAAATTGATATTGAGCTAGATATCTAGTACCTGTACCCGACAAGATTTCCAACGCAGATCTTTTACGGAAATGTAGGCAAGAGGACATGGCCACCATAATAACAAGGAGAAGATAGAGATGGATTGGGCATGTTCTGAGAAGAGAACCAGACCCTGTTGTAAAGACTGCCCTCCACTGGACACCCGAAGGACGTCGCAATAGGTGCAGACCCAAAGTGACCTGGAGATGCACGGTAGAATATCTTAAATGAAGTCCTGGAACCATTCGTGGGTGACGTTGAACAGTCATGGCCCAAGACAGACAGAGCTGGAGATCCTTTGCTGCTGCCCTAAAGGCCAGATGGCGTAACTGGTAGTAAGTAGGTAAGTAGTATCAAAAATGTGATTAATCATGTACATTGACAATCAGAATGAGGTATTCTCTTCTCACAAGCGGTGTTCCCTGGTATTCCGACCGAAAATAAAGGTTTTTCTGCTAAAGAGAAAACGGGACAGCCATACACAACACAATATTTTAGTTTTAGTTTTAGTAAGAGTTTTACGGCACTTGCAACACAGTAAGGTCATATAAGTGTCGAAGATTGCAAGAGAGTAACAAACATAAAAAAGAAGGAGGAGAGATGTTTGATATGAAAGAAGGAGCAAACCACCCCAGAGCGCCCGCCAACCAACCACCTACCAACACAATATGCTCAGAGAAAGTGGCTGAAAATTGCAAATGATGATGATATTCCAATGCTGTTTCTCATCTTGTTTCAGATGTATGCATCCTCCTCTTAGGTTTCTTTTTTCTGTTGTCGATCTAGAATATGTTCACGATTCATTAAAAATATCTCAAGGACCCTAGTACACTCTCTGAAAACTGTCGAAGTATCAGAGAAGTTAAACGAATTATGTGTTTGATTTTAGTTAGACTAACTGCACAAGGAATTGTCGTAGGTAAAGCTGTAAGACCCAGGTTGCCTAATTTTTTTCATTATGTAACATTTATCACCGCCTTCGCTCATATTATTACAAATTTTATGTCAGAGTGAACATTGACCTCTCTTTACTAATTTATTTCTTTTCTGACTGTCCACATGTCTGTCTGTTGGACAATCTATCTGTCTGACTGTCTGTTTGTATAGTCTATCTTTTATAGATCTGCATGATCTGACAATTTTGTTTTGGTAAACCTTTTTACGCCTTCTTCTACACAGTTTAAATCCCTTAGAAGGTGGGCTTTGACTTTGCCTCTTAAAACCAACCCGGGCTGAGAGAGATACAGTATCCCAGCAGAAAAATCAAGATGAAAATTCTCCCCACTTCAGAATCAAACTTCTGTCTCCTACTTGCGACGGTGGGGTGCTTCACCGCTACACCACAAACATATGACTGTCTGTCTGCTTGTTTGTATGTCTTTCTGTCTATTTCTTTTTCTCCCTTCCTTTCCATTTGTCTTAAGACACTTGTTTGCATCTCTCAACAAGTTCCGAAAGGAGACAAGTACATGTAATACTATGTTTTCGAAACAGTAAAAAAAAAAAATCAAACAAAAAAAAAGCACCAAAAACCCCCAACAAAAAGCAAGAAAACGATAACCTTAAAGAGGTTTTAGTTTCCCATCTAAATCGTTTTGATCTTCCCCTCTTCTCTCCCAAGTTCTAAAATCTAGATTG
>NW_004797579.1:494447-498307 GCF_000002075.1 Aplysia californica | reverse complement strand
GAGATTGAACAGCAAGGCACAAATGTTACAGAATGTGGGGTCTCTGACTGAAAAGGATTGAGTTAGGAAAACAACCGGATTTGATCCGGTTCCCACACGGAGGAGTGTAGGCGGCCATTCGTGTGAACGATGGGTTCACTATGGTTTGGGAGAAATTATGCTTTGAGAGAGAGAGAGAAAAAAAAGGAATCAAAGACAGGAGCGGTTGAGAGATATCTGGCTTATGACAACACCACACACAGAAAGACAAAGATCGCACGTTTTTGACACTGGAAAAATGAAACGTTTACGTGTTTTTTATAAAGAAAAGGAAAAAGACATTGTAGGATCTTTCCTATATTTAAAAATTGGAACTTGATATTTCCGAGTTCACAAACTTTTATTGTGGAAGCTGAGACTCGATTTCCGGGTTCAGGAGACATTTGATCTTGATAGCGACCGTCCGCTGCAGCAGGGTTTGAGGTGGCAAAATGCTAACTCAGTGCATGTTCTTGCTTTGAGAAAATAAAACAACAAACAGACCCACACACCCGCTCTGCGGTCCTGAACCTGGCACAAGAGACGCCAGTGTCTGCCCGGAAAGGACACTGGGAGTCTATTGTGGAGATACTCTCATTCACACACAGTTGTACGTTTGAGAGATATACGAGATGATTTGGGAAACGTCGTATTTTTCTTTAATCCAAGACCAAGGTCAATTCCACCAGTTGTTTCTCCGTTGATCAGCCACTTGCTATAGTAGCTGTCCTGTGGTTTTATGCACACACAAAAAAAAAGAATGAAATTATGCAAACTGAGCTCAAAAAATGTGAAATTATGCGATTCTGTTAATTTTAACAAAGAAAGATGAAGGAAAATAATCAGAAATCAAGCAAAAAATGATCAAATTTGGCTAAATTATGCGGGGTGCAAAAAAACACTGGGACAGTAGTAGGCTGTAGGTGGATGATATAATGTGTATAATCGACAGTTGGCATTGTTACAACAATACACTTCGCTTCGAGTCTACTCCTCTTAATAAGCATTGCAATTTAAGCTGGTGCTCTATCTGCTTTTTACAGATATGTCGGTGCTTTTGCGCCGTAATAATATAGGTGTTTTACCCCCCCCCCCCAACCCCCCTCCAAAAGAAATTTAATTGACACAATATAGATCATTTAGGAGAGGGGGCTTCAGACTGCCTGTCCGGGCCAACCCAGGCACAGAGGGATGCAACATCCCAGTGCAAATACCGAGATACTCATTAAAAATTTTCTCTCCCCTCGGTATTCGAACTTGGGTCTTCTGAGTGAGATAGCTAAGCGTTTAACCGCAACACCACAAACACCGGTATTCGCCCGTTTCCGCAGTCAACTGCATGTGTTAAAGCCTAACTTGCATTTAATTTCTTTATGTACCATTATACAGTTGCCTTTTCTTTAGCCGCTCTTTGCATTTTTCGTCTTACTTAGTTCTCCCTGATTTTTCTAAACAGCTTGTTTTCTATTATGACCTGACACCTCCCCCATCCCCCAAACAAAACAGCCCAACAAACAAACAAACAAACAAAACCCCAAAAGACCAAAACAACACATATAATACAAAAGAGAATGTATTTGCACAAAATTTGCGCTCAATGCTTAATATTTCGATACCACTCAGTTCATATGTTTCAAACAATGCAGAAGTCCCTCATAGCCCAAGTCGACTGTTTTCCACGGATGTACACGACACCAGTGAGTGTCAATAAGGTCTTTTTATAATTTTTTGGGGTAAGTATTTTACGGCGTTCGCAACTGCTTAAGGTCATATGAGCGCACGGGACACGTTGGTAAGAAATTTTGAATTTTGCCTTAGTGGCGTCCATCGATTTTGGACCACCAAGGGATCTTTAAAGTGCGCAATTTGTGCACGGGACCTCTGAGATTTTTCGGCCTTGTCCGAGAAGGCTAGGTGGAGATCTTTCCTACCAGAGGATCAGGGGTGTGGCTGAAAGACAGCAGTAAGGAGCCGATGAGAAGGAGTGGAAAGGCTGCAGAAAGAGTCAGGAGCCCAGATGAGGGGACAAAGGAGGTGAGGGGGTGGGGGCAAAAAGTGAAGACGAAAGTAGACGACAGAATATTGCAAGAGAGCAAGAAAGAAGGTGAAAGGAGAAAATGTTAGGGAAGAAAATTTTTCCGTCGCTACCCGGATTAGAACCCGGGACCTTTGAATGAGAGGCAAACACCTTAACCTCCAGGCCACAAGAGCCCCCATCAATAAGGTCTAACAACGATCTCAAACCTTAAAGTAACAGACAAGGCCACTATACGTGTGAAGTGGGGAAAGAAAGACAAACAGTACAGCTGACAGACCCCCGCACCTCCTCTTCTTTCTACTCAACAACACGCACCATTCTAAACGAATGAACATTGCTTTTCCATAAACTGCGTTCCTTAATCAAATCGTATCACATAGTATCTTATGAATGCATCTTGATGTAGCCAAACACTTAACAAACCCCAAAGTCTACGATTTTGTGAGAACCAACATCATTCATAGGTAACAGAGTCTGTTCACTTCATCAAGATTACTTTATTACCCTTTCATGAAAATGAAACCGCAAAAGTTTCCGCCTGTTAAGTGAAACTTTTATCGAAAATAAATTCAAAAGAATGTTCTGGAATGTTCTATGTACAAAAACATATTTTATTGCTCCTTCATGAAAATGAAACCGTAAAAGTTTCCGGCCTGTTAAATTTAACTCTTTTTCCCAAAAAAAACCATCTGAAAGAATGGGAACAATTTTTGCGAACAAATACTCTCAACGATAAAGCGGAAACTTTTCCCTTCCTGCCCACTCACTTCTTAATTCTTAAATCAAGATATATTTTCTCGCATTCAAGATTTCAATCTCGTTTTTACTTCCGAACAAAAACCAAAACACTAACAGAACGGGGCTTTCGTCTTCCTCCCACACACACATATTAAAAATTTCTACACCTCATGCAACACCACTGCTCCGTTCTCGGAAGCCAAAACGAATCTAAAAAACACAAAAGTTACGTCTAGAAAACACCGGAACTATTTTCTTTCCCGTTAAGCACTTTCTTGATATACGTCTCCCACGCCCGAAGAATGATATCAAATGACCGCTGCGATAGAGATACAGCGCGAGCTCGGGAACATTTTGTGAACGTAGGCCTAATGTGCACACACACACACACACACACACACACACACACACACACACACACACACACACACACACACACGCACAGCTAGTAAACGGGTCAGCGTCCGCGTGCTGGAAGGCGATACTCAACCGCAGGGGCATGTCATCAAGGGAGATAGTCAGAATGTACGGTCCCACGCCAGACACGCACACGTTGCAGCTCGGAAAAGTGGTCTTGCGTGAGTAAAAATCTACGGAGATGTTCTCACTCCCACGCGGGTAATCTTGGAGTAAGGGATTCCGTGATGGTAGATGATTTTTTTACGGTCCGTTTATCTCTTCCCCCACAGAAGAAAAAAAATGGGAAGAAAATACGAGAATGGTGAATTATAAGAAAAGACAGAGGAATGGGAAGTAAAGATCTATTTTATTCGCCGACGAATGCAAATTTGTTTCCCAAGGATGTATGGGGGTGGACTGATATCATTCGCCGAAATTAAGAACCCACTTGCCCCCCCCCCTAAAATTAAGGTTTACATTACTAGCTACAACAAACAAATCCAAGCACAATTAGTCTAGATTAGTGTTGGGAATAAACATTTCTAAGAGGCTGAGTACTCAAATCTCAAGCTGCGTTCAGCATTTTTGAGATTTTTGCTTCCCATATCTATTTATCTATCTATCTATCTATCTATCTATCTATCTATCTATCTATCTATCTATCTAT
>NW_004797579.1:489034-493607 GCF_000002075.1 Aplysia californica | reverse complement strand
ATAAAATAAAATAAAATAAATTCTCCCAAACTGGGAATCGAACTCGGGTCTCCTGTGTGCGATAGCGAAGTTCCGAACCACAGTACAACAATTAACGCGGGTCATCATCTGCCTGACTAACCTCGTTCCCCGGCTCCAATAATTTGATCAAAGCCAAGTGATCTGCGTCCATGGTGTAATGAGAATGCACTTCGTCACTGCACATTAATTAGAGGCTTGAGTTTGATATCCGGGGAGGGGGAACTTAACTTTAATCGAGTGTCTTCCTCTTTCTGATAGGCAGAGACAGTGTGCCGACTTTTAAACAGTCCAAACTGTGTCAACCATGTGTAAATGAATTGCAAATAATAAAGATATAGTACAAGTCCTGCCCCAAAATTTAAAAGTGAGTTTCCTTGTTCAATAAATTCAACAATTTTTGTTTCACAGACATTACATTTTGTACATACCAATGGAAATGTGTTTTCTGTTCAACATAACAACCATTGATCTCATTGCACGTTTTCATCCGATGTACCCCGCGGTCAAACGCAGTGATCATGTCCGCTTCTTCCAGAATCCTTAGGGAAGCATTTATTGCATCAAGTATTCTTTCTTCCTCGTTGTCAAACCGTTGCCCCCTGCGGCCTCCTATGACTTTGATGGTAAAAACTGAAAGTCGCATGGAATAAAAGTACATAATAATGCTTTTTTACAATATCACAACAGTTGATAAACCATAATATGTGTATTGTAGGGATCCGGAACAAAAGACAATCAAAAGAAGGGATAAACCAAGGCCAACCACGACCTCAGAAAGTTCGACACAAGCAAGGAGTTTTAAAAGTGAAGCAAATCATGTTGTTCCATCACAAAGGTATGGTTATAAATTGATCGGTTCCTGTTGATACAACAGGTAATGCTGACTATTACAAGATGGTTTGTCAAACAAATCTAAGACCAGTCAATCAGAAGAAAATAGCCGGGTCTGCTTGGGAAAGGAGTTGTTTTCAATCATGACAAAGCGCCTTTGAATGCACACTGCTCGAAAAGTCACTGTTCTCCTGGACTCTTGGCAGTGGGACATGTCATCTTTGTAAATTCCCGCTATTCTCCAGACTTAGCACCGAGAGACTTTTATTCCCCCTCCCCCTCCCTCACCAAATAAAAGACTCGAAACAAATCCTGCGCCAAGGACTCTGGCCGAAGTAGACATGGTCACTGTGTTTGACCACTGACTGCATCTATTGAAAGGTGCATTGAGATCAACGGTTATGTTGAGTAGGAAACACGTCTTTGTGGGTATACATAAAATTTCTAGTTTGTAAAATAAAAATTGTTGATTTAACACAGCAGGGGAACTTACCTATGAGACAAACCGCATATTGTCGCTTTTGCCTCGATCAACGTTATGGTTTCTTTGTTGTCCCTATCGACGATACTAATCTACTCTGATAATACCTACTACAAGCTTCTACTGACATGCAATAAAACGAAAAGAAGCAAATTATAAAAGCCCCCTTTCGAAACGAAGCGACACGAAACGAAACGAAACGAGGATAAAAGCACAAACAAAGCCTCAGGACGCAAACACTCTTACTACACATTGGAACCGGTTGTTCCACTACCCTTAAATCGTATACTACTACTACTACTACTACTACTACTACTACTACTACTACTACTACTACTACTTAATTTCAATTCATTCTAGAATCCGGTATTTCTACTTGCCCCCCACATCTAACCTTCTCCTATTCTAATGACATAACTGTACGACATGGCATATCAACAACCATTCTGAACCAACACGTCCGTCCACACAACGGGAGTGGTTGTAAAAATCCTGAACAAATTTTTCTAAGTTTTGGACTGATGTCCCTTGGCAGATTGCAGCGTTATCTCTAAATGTCTAGACGTTGGCCCTACCTAATGTTTTTCTTGCGTCATAAAAGTGAAATGTTCGCTGGATGGAGCACTCTACTACGTCTGGAAGCCTTGTTGACACGTGAAGTTCTCAATGGAAAGTCTATCGTCAGTTTGCCTTTTCTTCTTATCTTATCCGCTCTGACATGGAGAAGAAGTGAGCAGGATCTCCGCCTTTTCCTGACAAGTTGTTCAGAACAATATATGAAAGGCAAGTGGCATGCAATCCTGCTCTTTGAGAGATCTAAATTGTGGTAAATATGCACAACTCAATAGGCTCATCGTGCCCCCACCCCCTTTTTCTTTCTCGACCCCCTCCCCCTCTTTCTGCCTGTCCTTTTCTCTTTCTCTCTCTCTCTCTCTCTCTCTCTCTCTCTCTCTCTCTCTCTCTCTCTCTCTCTCTCTCTCTCTCTCTCTCTCTCTCTCTGTCTCTGTCTCACCCCCCCTCTCTCACACTCTTTCTTCCCCACCCCCACCACGTCTTTCTCTTTCTCTATCTATCTATCTCTCTCTACCTATCTACCTATCTATCCATCTCTCTTTCTGCCCCCTCCCACCTCTCTCTCTCTCTCTCTCTCTCTCTCTCTCTCTCTCTCTCTCTCTCTCTCTCTCTCTCTCTCTCTCTATTTATATATATATATATATATATATATATATATATATATATATATATATATATATATCTCCGATGGACACCTAGCTCGTTCTTGACGTCCGTGGCTGTTTTAGTTATTTTTTTACTGTTTTTTAAAAAATTCATGTTTGTTTACTGCGCGTCACATCCTTGAAGATAAATCGGGTTTTTTCGCGTTTCTTTCCTTTTCTTGTTACGCTTTACACCGGATAAAGAGATCCTCAGAAAGAAATGGCAAGTGATTGCTGTGACGTAAGCCTGCGCTGGGTAAAGAAATCCTCCATACGCTACATACGATGTGATGGACCTTTTAACCTTTTAGCTTACGTGGGTGGTTGACGGGTGCTCTGTTGAGGTCTGCTCCTTCTTTCCTATCAAACATCTGTCATCTTTATCTCTCCTCTTTCTTTTGTGTGATTGTGTGTGTGTGTGTGTGTGTGTGTGTGTGTGTGTGTGTGTGTGTATGTGTGTGTGTGTGTGTGTGTGTGTGTGTGTGTGTGTGTGTGTTTGTCTCTTGTAACACCTCTACTCATCGGTACTTATATGACCTTATTGTGTTGCAAGTGCCGTAAAACACTTACTAAAAAAAGAAAAGCTTACTTTCAAACTTATGGTACTGAGTGCAATAATATGTTTTGCTTGGTATTATATCGTAATAAAATACGGTACGATAATGACACGGTGAAAAGTATTCTTTGTCCATGTCATGTTTACCTTACTTATGCGGTAAATATGGCTAAATAAGTAAAAGATGTGTATGGTAACGTATAAAAATAGGTTGTGATATTGTATTGTATGGTACGGTATTGTTATGCTATGACCATTTTATACATTATACCGAAGTGGCGTTGGTAGCCTAGTGGTTAGGCTACCAGACTCGTTATCGTGAGATTGCGGATTCGAGGTTTGAACCCCAGCTCGGTTCAATGCTGTGTTCTTGGGAAAGGCAGTTTGAACGATGTCTCATTTGGCTCGGTCTTTTTGGAGACGGATGTTAAACTAGGAGATCCTGCCTCTTAGATAACCTAATAGTGTTGAAAGGGGCGTAAAACCCATACCATTTCACAATTTTTACGTTATACCGTGTGTCTAAAAAAGAGGACTCATTTAAAGGGTAATAACTCGTTTATACTTGTACCAATTTTAACAAAACTTCAAAAACATAAAATTCAGCCCCGAAGACGTTAAAATTTTTAACATATAAGAAATCAACCTAAATGTTCGAAAAATATCAATTTTTTAAAAATCAACCAAAATTGAGTAAAGCTCAAAAACTTTGCAACTTCTTAAAAAAACAATCATTATTATTGTTCCATTTCAAATAGTCACCACTTGAGCACTGAAAAACGAATTTATACACAGTTGATTTTGAAAAAAAAAATGAAAAAAAAACCCATTTAGGTTATGTCTATTAAAATCTCCAGGGGTTGACCATTTCGCTCCCTACTAGCTCCGATATGCTGCTCGAAATTCTGAATAACGTCGGGCCGTGTTTCAGGGGCGACATGTTCAACATTGAGTTTTAACTTTTCAATTGTTAGTGGGTTGTTCCTGCAGACTCGGTCCTTCAAAAAACAAAACTAAACAAAATAAAAAACAAGAGGTAAGAGGCTCGAGGTAAGAAAAATGGTGACCATTAATTGTCAATTTTCGGCTCTTAATATGGCGTCCTCTAAACTTTTCTTAAAACCACGCAAGGGCCACTCTTGACATGCGGGGTATGGCCCCATCTCACAGGCATCTCCCTCTACTGCATAACACAATCTCCCCACACTTCTACAAAACTTTCTCAGCAGGATCCATCTGATGTGACTGTCGTGGTTTTACGATTCGTTGTCCTGAAACCAGAACATACCGATCACGCCCCTGTAGCTGAACTTTTTTAAGAAGTAAAATTTTGCGTTCCACCAAATTGTGAAGTCCCGGTTTGGACAAGGATTTCTTCTTCTTCTTCTTCTTCTTCTTCTTCTTCTTCTTCTTCTTCTTCTTCTTCTTCTTCTTCTTCTTCTTCTTCTTCTTCTTCTTCTTCTTCTT
>NW_004797579.1:481158-488341 GCF_000002075.1 Aplysia californica | reverse complement strand
TATATATGTATATAGATAGATAGATAGATAGATAGATAGATAGATAGATAGATAGATAGATATATAATTATTATTACTGACCGGCATAAATAACGCGAAAAAGTAACTCCATGTGTAGACAACAAAACTGATTATTTTCGTGAGTTGTTTTCATTTGTGCTATTCACAATGTGTTTTTGTTATTGGATTGGCTCCATTAAAAAAAACACAACCCGCTCATTGGCCGCTTATGCATCAAACAATACAACAATGCAACCCTCTGAATGGTACGCAATTAAAATGTAAATTGAATCGTGAATTTTTGCTCACATGTTAAGTTGATCTGGCCTATAAATTCTCTGCCCTAAAATGTTTGATTGGGTGTTACATAGTACGACTATCAAGATGCCAAGATTATCTGCGGAAAATCGAGAAAGAGCTATTGGATGTTTGCAAGCCGGCGAGAGCCCTCAGCAGGTGGCAACAGTCCTTGGAGTGCATGCGAGCACTTTCTACCGCCTGCAAAACAGATTCCAGGCAACCAGCTCCACGAGAGATCTCCAAATAAGCGGAAGACCTCGACTGACAACAGCTGCCCAAGACCACTTCGTCGTGCGTCAGCGTCGCCGAGATCCACGGTTGTCTGCCTCCTAGACAGCCCAGAACACCATAGGAACGCACAGTAGAGCCGTGAGTGACCCACCATACGCCGCCGACTTGTGGCCAGGGGGCTGCGTTGTCGGTGTCCGGAGCATCCATCATCGACTAGCTCGTCTCCAGAGGGCTCAGAACCACGTTAACTGGCGACATCGACCGTGGCAGCATGTGATCTTCAGTGACGAGAGCCTCTTCTGCATCGATCTGAATTTGGCGCCGCCCAGAACAACACTACTCTGACGAGAACATCTGGGAGAGAGACCCGTGGGGAGGTCAAAGCGTGATTATATGGGGCCTAATCGGTATCTATCAAACATTGGGCCCCATAATCTTCCAAAATTTAAGACCTGGACGTGGCAACAGAGTGACGACACAGCGCTACATCAACCAAGTCCTGCAGCTTCATGTTGCTTCATTTTCCCACCTCTTTCAGCAGGGTAACGCCCGGCCTCATACAGCACGTGCTATCCAGCAGTTCCTGGTGCAAATCAACATCCCACCATGCCTCACCCACCCCGATCACCAGATGTGAACCCACTAGAACACCTTTGGGACATCCTTCAAAGGCGTCTCAACCAACTCCAGCCCAGACCCCGGACAGCTGCACAACTGGGTGCTGCTATTCTTCAGGAGTGGGTGCAGGTTCCCAACTGCCAAATCAATCGCTTGATCCACTCTGTGCACCCCCGATGCACTGCTGTCATCAACGCTAATGGGGGCCATACCAGATACTGACTGGAATGTAAGCCCCAAGGTCAATGTCATTGATGCCGACTAACAAAATCTATCCCCAAGCAAATCCCCAACTCTCAAGCATTGTTTTGTGCAAATTGAGACACCTCAAACCCGTTTCTCTAAATAAAAATATTGCTTCAATTTTCTCTCCTCTTCTTGTGTCATGCGAATTCGCATTACTTTTGCCGGTGGGTATATATATAAATATACTAGCTGGGCCCCCTTTCGAAGAAAGGAATGATCGGTGCTCTAATATTAACTAAAAGTAATTGGCCTACTACATTTACACACTACTGGAATTGGACAATAAATCTTGAGAGATGCTAAGAATTAGAAGGTCTAGATTTATACTCTCAAAACAAAATGCGCCTCACGAAATATCACTTTCGGGTTTTCTAAAATTACAGAGAGAAAAGCGTCGGCCTACAAATAAACAATAGCGATCGGCGAAATAAAGAAATTTAGCTTTTTGCAGGAAAACTGTCTTACAACTGAAAAAACCAAGGGCGTCATGATCTGGAGAATATTTTAAAGAATCTTTTGGCGAAAACCGCATGTCGATCGATGCAGCCCGTAAAAAGCCTTTTGAATAGCAAATTCGGCAACCACAAATAGATATAGATAGATAGATAGATAGATAGATAGATAGATAGATAGATAGATAGATAGATAACAAGCTGGGCCCCCTTTCGATGAAAGGAATGATCGGTGCATTAACATCAACTAAAAGTCATTGGCCTACTACATTTACACTCTACTGGAATGGGGCAATGAATCTTGAGAGATGAAAAAATAAAATAGAAGGTCGAGATCTTGATCTATACTCTGAGTCCAGAAAAAGCCAATGATGGACATCAAACGAAAGGATCACAGTCGAAATTAGCACCAAGTAAAAAAAAGAAAACATGAGGCTAGATCTATAAGGGTCGCACACTTAAAATAGTGCTCAGTATTGCGCGACAATGCGCGATAATATCGACGGAAGTACGACTTGAAATAAACAAACGTGGCGGATTTTCTAAAATTACAGAGACAGAAGTGTCGGCCTACAAAAACGATCAGCGAAATAAAGAAATTTAGCTTTTTGCAGCAAAACTGTCTCAAAACTGAAAAAACGAAGGGCGTCATGATCTGAAGAATTTTTTAAAGAATCTTTTTGTGAAAACGGCATGTCGATCAATGCAGCCATTAAAAAGCCTTTTGAATAGCAAATTTCGGCCACCACAAATAGATAATAGATACATTGTATATGTATATATATTATATATATAGTCCAACGTGTGAAAGACGGCATCACAAGGGAACCAGAAAAAAATTCGTCTTAGACATTTCCTGTCTTAAACAGGGGAATGGGGGGGGGGGGGGGGGGCTCTTGTGGCCTGGTGGTTAAGGTGTTCGCCACTCATTCAAAGGTCCCGGGTTCGAA
This sequence comes from Aplysia californica, assembly GCF_000002075.1. Lineage (NCBI taxonomy): Eukaryota > Metazoa > Mollusca > Gastropoda > Aplysiida > Aplysiidae > Aplysia > Aplysia californica. Next base: position 485,544 of record NW_004797579.1, on the reverse strand, counting down.
TCCGAGGTCAAAACTTCACACCTTTGAATACGTGTTTTCCATGCCTCTCTGGTAATTGCATACGTCAGTCTTACTTGTCCATTGGTCAAAATTAATAATTAACGGCTTAAATACAGACTATTGTTTACTTTCGTCTTCCTGTGGTCAATATAGAATAAAATTAAATCGCTCTGTTTTTTCTTCTCAGATCTTTGCATGCGGGTCTTTAAGTTGCATGACCAACAGAATCTAAAAACCCATTCATGGAAATCACTGCCACTTAACGTTCCGACACGTTATTTTTGTTTGCATGCTTGTTTTAATCGTTGTCATAACTTTAAAAACATAACAAATAAACGGTCATCTTTTATTCCAAGCTGTGTACCTTGACCACCCCCTAACCCACTCCTTTCAGACTCCACCACCCCCACACCCGCTCTTTCCTCAATCGTTGTTCGTGAAAAATCGTATCATCTAAGTTTCATCGCCTTTTGTTATTTCCTTTTTGCAAATTTACATACCGGTACTTATCAGTTTCGGAAGCTTTCTTTTTTTTCTTTCTTTTTTTTCCTTCGTTTTTTTCTCTTCTGCTGGTGTTGGCTTTTCCTTTTCTAGGTTAATCAAAAGGATACAATCCTATCTCACCCCCCAGTCTGTCCATGTTACGCTCACTCCATGATACAACCATGCCTCACCGCCAGTCTGTCGATGCCAGATTTCTCTCCCCTTTTCTAAGCATAAAGAGACGTATTCTTCCACAGCATTGAAACCTGCAGAAAGCAAAAATGAAACCAGGCAGACGTCGTTGAGATTTTGTCTCGCCTCGCCGCTCTGTCTGCGTCTCTTGTAGACTTTTACTCCGCGTCACCTAAGTCAAGGTGCCAAGATTTCATTACTCTTAAAATTCCCAGATGGGAACAGACATGAATCGTTTTAACTCTCTTGATATTATTTCGTCTTACGGAGAAAGCGCAGACTCGACTCTCTTAAAGGAACAAGTGTTTACACAGCGCCTGTCCTATCGGTGCCGGCATCGCGAGGTGGGTGGAGTCTGCAGGTGTGTACGTGATTATTTACGTACGGGGTGGGGAGGGGGTGGGGGGTTGGGGTTTCGTATCAGATCACATCAAAATTATTATTATTTCGGGTCTGAGATCAAAGCTTTCTCTAGTAACATTGGTTACGAATGGCATCGGCGCCTTCGCTTGGCTGTTGACGAAGGTGCGTGAAGGCATTTGAAACATTTATCATAGTATTCATTAGGGTTGAGGCTGGCATTTGAAGCATTCATCATAGAATTATGTTAAGCTGAGGCTTGATTTTTTAATCATTCATCATAGTATTTAGTTGAGTTTGACGCTGACCTTTAAAACGTTTGCAGTTGTTTTAAGACTCAGCCGGGTTAGAATCCACCTGTCCTCTTGAGAAAATACGTTATTCCAAAAGCTGACACACTAAGCCAGTTTCCGAATAAAAAAAGTGCCCGTAAAATAATTATTACCAATATTGGTACAAACAAGATTAACAATCACTTTAGCATCTCACAACGACCTTTATCATTAACATACCTTTTTTTGCGCAACCTTCCTCCTTTCTTCTGTCCAACCGCTCCACCCCCCTCCAACGTACCATCCCCCCTTCCTCACTCACTGTTAATTTGAGATCCTACTTATTGCAATTATATAATGTTCGTGTGGTCCTATGAGACGAGGAAGCGATGGATCAAAAACCACAATATAATACAGGAACGTTTTACTATGTCGTTTTACAGACGCCTGAGTCTCCCCGCGATACCCTTTGGCACAAGCGGAAGAATAAAGTACAATAAAGTAAAAACGTTTCACTATTATACCGTGGTTTCGATACAAGTTCGCCATTCAATAAACAATAAAGGACTGATTTTTTAAACAGTATAATATGAGCCAGACCCCGATCTACTCTATCCAACTACCACCACCTTTCCTTTCCATGAACGAATCGGAGTCAGCATAGTAATATCTTTTCTTATATGGGGTGCTCACATGAGGGATTGGGTCGGGTCGGGTCGGGTCGGTTTGCTAGTCAGATTAAGGGTGTAAAACGGCTATCGTGGCACAAACCGATCACCTGACTCGTCGCCTCAAAAACAAACGCGTTTGCTTTCAGGCGACGAGTCGGGCGATGGACCTGACCCGACCTGACCCCATCTGCAATGGGCACCCGGTATTACCGAGTTTATCTGATGAGAAGGGGTGCTTAAAGTATTGACACCTTCCATACAACCATTTTGAAACAATTTTCATGCCCACCCCTTTTTTATGAGCCAGGTGCATAATGAGCGCTCTCTTTTAAATCTCACGTAAAAAAATAACACAGCAAAATAAAAAGACAGAAAGAAACAACAACAAAAACTTGTATCTATTCCTTTTAGTCTTTTCCACAAGCACACTAACATCGCTTCCTTAGACCAAGGACAACGGCATAATCCGCAAGCTCCGCATCTTGACCTGCTGAGTAACATAGCATTTGAAGTGAAGTGAATTCCTGGAACCCACAAGGAACAAGCGATAGAGGACGGCCAACGACCCCCTGACGCTGTGATGTGGATGTTCAAGTAAGGTAGAGTGGGCGTTCCTGGAGACAGCTGGAGAGACTGTCCTGGGATCATGTTCGCTGGAGAGAGAGAGAGAGAGAGAGAGAGAGAGAGAGAGAGAGAGAGAGAGAGAGAGAGAGAGAGAGAGAGAACTTGTTATACTGGTTGCCCATTGGGGGATCGAGTCGCGTCGGGTCGGGTCGGTTTGTTAGCCAGATTGGTTGCTCAAAGCGGCTATCGTTACACAAGCCAATCGTGCCCGACCCGTCGCCTCAAAAACAAAAGCGTTTGTTTTCAGGCGACGAATCTGACGATCACGCCCGACCCGACCTGACCCGACCCAATCCCATACGCACTGGACACCCGGTATTAGAGATCAGGGCTTGACCACGGGATCAAAGGAGGGAGCGAGCCAGAGAGTGAATGAGTGAGTGGGTGAATGAATGAGTGAGTGACTGAGTAAATGAGAGAGTGCGTGAGTGAGCCAGGGAGTGAATGAGTGAGAGAGTGGGCGAATGAATGAGTGAGTGAGAAATGAATTTGTTCTTATAGCCACTATATTTACCATTTCCTTAAAGACTTGTACCACTTTCTATGTTCAAGGACTCATCACTCACTGTTCCGACGGTACGGAAAGAGCAAACTTCTCGTGGAGAACGTGATCAAGTGACGTTATCGGTAGGGGCTCCCTGTCCTTAAATTGAGAAAGAAAGTGAGAAGGGGACATGGTTTGTTTTTCCTCCCATGAAGAATAGTGCGGTGGGGATTTGGAGGGGGGGTGTCAAAACGGTTGTGAGAGCGAGAGGAGGAGGAGGAGGAGGAGGAGGAGGAGAGGCGCGAGGGATGAAAAGAGCGGCAGGTCGTGGGAAGGAAGGGTCTGAGGTTGGCTACAGATTTTTATCCATGCTCAAATAGAGACACGCTGGAGTAGCCATTAGATTGCGTACTTGATTTTCTCACTCGTTTGTTTTTCCTTCCAGGTTCGCTCTCAGTGCCGATGCTGTTGTAAACAGAGCCCCTCCCCCCCCCCCCCCCCCCTCCCCCTTTCCTCACGCCCTAATCCTTTCCACCCCTCTATACTAACATACGCTTTCAGACATTATTCACCCAGCATTTGGTGTAGTTTTGTTAAAGTGTTTTTTAATCCCTTGCTCATTTATATGAGAGGCCATCTGATTAGTTTTTAAAAAGTGCGTACGAAATGTCCAATAATGTATTACGTGCATACTTCGTATAATAAGTGTCTGTAATAGCAGATAGAGTTTCCAGGATTATAGATGTAAGTCATTGATCTGAGAGTGGTGATGATTTTAGATAATATAATGGTGGTGATGAGTGATGATATGGGATTGCGTTTAAATAATGTTAGCGTTAGTCCTATCTTGCTCAGCTCCAATGAGTCACGAGGGACGAGTTTTGTTGAGTAATAGTTGGGACCTCCACCGAGAAAGCGTGAGTTCGATTCTCGAGTACGGAGGTTTTCAGAAATTATTATCACAAATGTTACTATAGATCCCCCGTCTGCCTACATGGAGGCTGCACACACCGCTCAGCTCAGGTTGACCCAAACAGGCAAGGTCGAAGTACCCCGGCTCCTAAACGGGATAAATTGACAATAACAATGCCAACAACAATCTTTATTCATCTCTCACTGAGAAATTTGTCTTGGTCGTTAACAATGGCAGTAGACGTTACAAAAGTTAGACTTAAAGGTGCACTTACGCAAACGCACAAGACAGGACATTAGGCCAAGTAAATACATGCTTCATGTGCTGGGACAACCCGCTCCGTGAAACATTCCCTCTCTCTCTCTCTCTCTCTCTCTCTCTCTCTCT
>NW_004797579.1:478705-481033 GCF_000002075.1 Aplysia californica | reverse complement strand
CTCTCTCTCTCTCTCTCTCTTTTTTTTTTTTTTTCATTTGTAGCACTCTGTGTTCAGTAACCTCACTGCAGTTGGTGCGAATGAATTTCTATATCTGTCGGTTCTTGCTTTTTTGGAAATGTATCGTTTACTGCGGGTCGAGAGTTGAAATTCCGATGTTAGTGGGTGGCTTGGGTCACCAAGCATTATTTCCGCCTTTTTTTAGAATGTTTGTCTTGTGCAGATATTCAAAGTTACTTGGGTCTCTACCAATTGTTCTTGATGCCTTTCTTATCAACTTGTTTATTTTTATAATGTGCTGCCTTCCCAAATTGCTACCATAGCAAGTGATACCAAAATTTATCAAAGTTTCTATTGTGGTGGTGTAGAAAATCTGAAGGATGGATGGATTCAGATTGTGTCGAAGGGGCATGACCATCAATGATTTATTTATAGAGGCACCAGCTATCCATGTCCAGGTGCTGTTTTAGCCTCGAAGGGACATCAAAACATTGTCAATTACTTCACTTCTTAAGACACGCTCACAAGTTACCCCCCCCCCCCCTCCCCTTTTCCATTCTTCAGACGAGCTTATGATATATATATATATATATATATATATATATATATATATATATATATATATATATATATATATATATATATATATATATATATATATATATAAATCAATATGAGGACATAATATTATATTAATTTATTCTTTTTTTTTTCGCGTCATATATACTAATTCTGAATATGTGAGACAGCGTGGTGGAATCAGGCTCTCGTCAATTTTTGGGCAGGTAGAGTTTTTGGTATCAGTCTATGTAATCAAATAATCACTGCTTCCCTTCCTAATTTTGAAACATTGTCGCTGTCAAATTCATCCTTAAACGTAAACCTCTTAAATTAAATGTAAAAAGAGGTTCGTAATCAACAACGAACAGTATGCCTAACATTCAAAACGGTTTCACGGCCACAGAAATAGCCTCCTCACCCCTCTCGGGCCACTCCATAAGCAGTCGCAAGCTTTGATTAAGTAAGCTTAAAGTGAGGCTAGAAGAGTCTACCAATACAGTTGAAGGGAACATGTGCATAGCAGTCAAAGCTGTTTCATTGCCATATACACCCTGTTCACCCCTTTGGGGCCACAGTTATAATCAATCACAAGCCCTGATTAAGTAAGCTAACTAACACTGGTCGAGCCTACCTCACAAATGTGAGGGGAACTAACTCCTAATAATCTCTTGACTGCTACTTGTGCTTGTTTGTTTTCCTCGACTTTTTACCGTCCTATAATCAGATCGTGACCTCGATTATGACACCAGCTCCTGGCAGCGAAAGGCTAACAAAAACAGCCAAATGTGAAATTTAAAAAATGATAATTGTCATGTTCTACCAAAGAGTTAGACTCACTGGTAGATCTATAACATATAGATCTAGTACTGATTTCTCTGTTTCTTAGCTTTGTGTTTATGTATTCACATCTAAAGTTAAATTTAATTTTAGTTGGAACTGATATTTAATAAGATATTTTCCCGATTATTTTGGCGGTTGAACATACAATATGAATTCTGGATTTATTTTCATTCACAATTCAGAGTCGCCGCCTCGAGTAAGATTCTTGTGTGATATCTACACTATTCTAGAGGCCATATCTGGTCCCGTTTCACTTTGATTACCCAGTCAAACAAGTCAGCCTTCGCCTCTGATTGGTATCATCTTAAAGCTTGTTCATTTGTCTTTATTTGGATGAAAAAAAAATCCATTTACCTAGAACACATGTTGAGATATTTGCGAAAGAAGGAGATGGGGGTCAGTTGTTTTCAGAGGTAAAATTAGTGAGAAAATGCCTACCAAAGATTACTTATTTCCTTAGCTTAAGAGTTCGTGGTAACTGAAAATCTACTTTTTTTGTTTCTTTAATCAACGTGTTTCGGAAAAATCCACACAGAAATGAGTTCTTTAATGGGCATAGAAGGTGTTGAGCCAAAAAAAATAATTTTTTTTAAATTCACAAACCTGCGGAAAAATGCAAGTTTCTTCACTTTGATTATTTTGATGAGAGCCTGATTCCACCACGCTGCCTCACACTCACATATTATTTATACCACTGTCTCTTTCTCTTTCATCTTTTTTTCCTCATCTCTCTCTCTCTCACTGTCTCTCTCTCTCTCTCTCTCTCTCTCTCTCTCTCTCTCTCTCTCTCTCTCTCTCTCTCTCTCTCTCTCTTTCTCTCTTTCTATTTCTCTCACTCCCTCTCTATCTATTTCTTCTCTCTCTCTACCTCTCTCTCTACCCCTCTCTCTCTCTACTCTCTCTCTCTCTCTTTCTCCATATATAAAA
>NW_004797579.1:470930-476844 GCF_000002075.1 Aplysia californica | reverse complement strand
TATTATTATTGTTATCATTATTGTTATTATTATTATTATTATTATTATTGTTATTATTATTATCATTATTATTATGACTGTTACTACTATATTATCATTATTTTCGTCCTTTTTAATAGATGACAGATCATGAGTGGTCACTCTACTTTCTACACACCCGTCTGGCAACCACTGCCTAAGCTTCCAGTAATGTATGTACAAATGGCTTGGAACCCCGCCAACCCACAAAGCGAACAAGTAGTGGGGTTTTTTTTAAGAATCCCCGCTGCCCCAAGATGATACAGAGGCGAACGGGACGGGGTGTATCCACTTCAAGGCAAGACCGCTTCTTCAAACCATTGCATAGTTCATAGTTTATCACTTTCTTTGTAGACTATCTGTTAAGTAATTGTGATTTTTTTGCTTTCAAAAGCAAATACCAAGACGAGGCTTTGATCGCTAGGCGGGTGATGTTGTAAACTGAACATCAGGGGGCTCACGTGGCCTAGGGATTAAGGTGTTGGCCTCTTATTCAAAGGTCCCGGGTTCGAATTGGGTAGTGACCGAAAAAATTTCTTCTATAAAATTGTCTCCTTTCACCTCCTTTCCTGCTCTCTTGCAATGTTCTGTCGTCTGCTTTCGTCTCCTCTTTCTGCCCCTACCCCTCACCTCCTTTACCCCCTCCTCTGGGCTCCTGACACTTTCTGCAGCCTTTCTGCTGCTACTCCTTGACTCCTTCTTAATGCTGTCTTTCAGCCACACCCCTATTCTTCTGGTAGGAAAGATCTACACCTAGCCTTCTCGGACAAGGGCGACAAATCTCGGAGGGCTGGTGCAAGTTGCGCACGTTAACGATCCCTTGGTGGTCTAATATTGATAAGAGTAGGCTTCGGCCGCCACCCGCGCAAAATTCCAAATTTTCTACCAACTGAAAAAGTTTTATGTGTCCCGCGCGCTCATATGACCGTATGCATTTGCGAGCGCCGTAAAACGCTTACCAAAAAGAAAAAAAAACACCCCAAAAATGAATATCGTCGGCTACAATGGCTGAGTGGTGGGTGAGTTCAGCCCAGGCTTCCAACAAGGCCTCGCGTATGACGGTGACAGGGTGGCCAGGAGGATGGTCGTTGGGATGTGTCCTGGAACAAGGCACGGTTGCCCTAGCTAATTTTTTTGTCTTTGGTAAGTGTTTTACTGCGCTCGCAACTGCATAAGGTCATATGAGCACACGGGACACATTAAACATTTTTTGCTTAGGTAGGAAATTAATTTTGAATTTTGCCCAGGTGACAAATCTTATCAAATTTGGAACACCAAGGGATCTTTAACGCGCAACTTGTAAATGGGACCTCCGAGATTTTTTCACCCGTAACCGAGAAGGCTACGCCTTATATCTTACCTACCTTAAGATCAGGGGTGCGGCTGAAAGACAGTAGTAAGAAGGGTCCAAGGAGTAACAGTAGAGAAAGGCTACAGAAAGAGGCATTAGCCAAGAGGAGGGAGGGGGGTGGGGCAGAAAGTGGAGTTGAAAGCAAACAACTGAACATGATTTAAGAGCAGGAAAGGAGGTGAAAAAAAAAGTCAGAAATGTTTCCGTCGCTGTCGGGACTCGAACCCGGGACCTATCAAATGAGAGATGAACACCATACCTCTAGACCACGAGAGCCCCTAAAATGCTTACCTAATTGTCTGTATTGGTGTGGTACTGTATATTGCGAAATGTTTTTTCATTATTATTTTGTTATGTATGTGTTGATATATTTGCGTATGCACTTAAGCCATTGTTATCCAAATTTCTTCTCGAATACCTGTAAAAGTTGAACTCTATTCTTTTTATCAATATTTACAAATAAAGTTGTTTATCTGTTTGTTTGTTTGTTTTCTTTTTTTTCTCACTGGATGTCTCTCTCACTCCCAGGGATGACTCTGACTGGCAGGGTCTAAGTAGTTCACAGATCACCACCAAACACTCTATACTCTTTAGGTTTTTTTTAGAGGTTTTACGGCGCTCGCAACTGCGCCAGAAGATTAGAGCTGTTACAAGAGAGTAACAAACATAAAACTGAAGAAGGGGAGATAAAGACGATAGATGTTTGACAGGAAAGAAGAAGCAAACCACACCAGAGCACCCGCCAACCACCCACAATCTATACTCTGACACTTGGGCCAGAACACAAAACACTTACAAAGACATATCCGTTCGCCAAGATTAATAGTTCACAAAAGCATCGTAGTGTAAAGGTAAAATATGAAACTGAGGTACATGTCACTGATTCTTCACGTTGTTTCTAGAAAAAAAACTCGCTCACACGAACTGTGTGCATACTGCTCTCTTGTTTAACATTCCCAATTTTTTAGCTTTCTACAGATGTACGAGGCGTGGCTGAATCATTCCAATGCTTTGCAGGTTTTACAGATACATTTTTTTCAACCCCCCCACCCACCTCCAGTGATATTAGAGCATAATTGTTTTTAAAATCTTTGAGGTAAAAACAACATGTTTTGTACTTCATAGTTACGCATGTCACCTGACCAGCCAGCCTCGAGAGCCTACAACACCAAGCACTCAGGTTATAAAGGAAGAGGAAGGCCACGCAAAAGGTGGATTGAGGCTGTCAAGGAAACCCTGATAAAAAAAATAACATCACAACTGAAAGAGCTGCGGAGCTGGCCTAAGATAGAAAACTGCATCTCCCCTCGAGGCTCAACGGCAACAGAGGATGAAAAAGTAAAGTAAAAGTAAGTAAGTTACGAGGCAACGATAAGAGGAGCCAATCAGAGTTGTTTTTAAAGCATGCTTCTAATAAGTCAGTACTTACTTCCAGTGGCGGTTCGTGGTTTATAGAACTGACCGGCCGTCATTCACATTGACTCTTTCTCACTCCCCCACCCCCTTCCTTCACAACACACACACACACACACACACACACACACACACACACACACACACACACACACACATACACACACACACACTCACACACACACATACTCACACACACGCACGCGCGCGCACGCACACACACACACATACTCACACATTCTCTCTCTCCCTCTCTCTCTCTCTCTCTCTCTCTCTCTCTCTCCCCTCTCTCCTCATTTTTCCCCTACTATCGCCATCCCCACCCCCTCCCCAACTCACACACACCATTGTAAACATTATAATATAATGTTAAAAAGCTAAAATATGGTAGTGTCAAGAAACAAAGCTACGAATAACATATGATGGGAGTTACTGAGACTAATAGAAACTGACTTGATCGGCACAGAAAAAGAAACACAACTAGGTCTATCCTAGAAAACAAACTGAAAATGTATGACGACAAAAAGTCAATTGATACTGTACCAGTGACGCTGTCCCATGCAGATCAAGTCTACAATCAGATACTATACAAAGCTGGACAAAGTGAGCACACAACAGTTTCCAATCATTATATCATCAAACGTTCTTCATTGCACTTCTCAGTTCTCAGAACAGAACACTGTTGTAACAAAGTGGAGAAGTGTGCCAAACGCTAATTATAGAACTTGGTGTCTTGCTGGGGTGACGGTGGAAAGGGGGGGGGAAGGGAGGGATAGGCCTAACTGTACTCGGCCCAGACTGTGACAGCCGAGTGCCTATCGCTCCTCGTTATAATTCTCCTTATATATCTTAACTAGACGATTCCTCCTTTCGCCGGCCAGACTCCTATGGGCCAGGTAAGTTTTTAGTGGGGGGGAAAAGCGACGAATTAATACCAAACAGGAACTATAGGTGGCTAAAAATTCAATAAACAAAAAAATATTAGTGCCATGCTGGCAATAAAGGTTCTTATAATAGATAGAGAAAGGCTGAATGATAAATACATGTATTGCTGATAAAATAATACATGTGTCCGTGCTGCTCAAGACAGTCTCATTCATAACTTTGTAAGCAACACAGAGGCTAATTTGGCAATTAAGGGATGTTCTATTCCCTCTGTAGACTGTCGATGGATTTGCCCAGCGCACTGACGTCATCGCTGAGCGAACCGTGTTCGGTTTGTCCTCGTACGAAGTTCCGCGACGTGACAGGAGACGATTTAACTGTAACAGTTGTGAGCCGGCGTGATAAACAAACGCGACAAAACAGCTGTGAATCACTTGTCTATTTGAACGCCTTCAAATCGGCAAGGCGCTTTTTGACTGTTGATACATGTTTGTTTGGATTTACTTAAAACTGAATGAAAATCATCATCAGCAATAAATCTCTAGTCAACTGTCCAGTTGAGCCGGTCTTGTCCAGTTGACAAACCGCCCCTACTTACTTCTATTCAATAGTAGTCACACCATGAATAGCTCAAGGGCTCATGACTATGGAATATCCAAGCGCAGCAGATAACTTTGCGTTGCAAGAAATGAACAACAAGCAGGTGTAATGAGCTGCCTTGTTTGTAAACCTTATAATATTTTTAAAAACAACAAACAAACAAAAAACAAACAAGCAAAAAACAAACAAACAAACAAGAAAAACACTTTCGCACACAGTATTCGAGTAGAACGAATGTTAACTTCATTCTTCAAAGTGAGGATGAAGTTTTGTGTTCAAAATCGCACAGTACTGGCGCTCACCTCATGTTTTATGTTTTAGTAAGGTATTACGGCCCTCGCAACTGCATAAGGTCATATGAGCGCCAAGGGGTGGGTGTCAACAGATAAGTCCAAACGGGGATTCAAGCTTACTCTGCTCACTTCTCTAGCTCAAAGTAGCAGTTCACAAGAGAGTGATAACCATACAAAAGAAGTAGAGGAAAAAAGACGATAGTAAGAATGAGAAAAGAAAACGCAGCAGTTCCACCTATGTTGTTCCGGCACAGTGTGAGCAGGACATTGATAAAATTGCCCATTTACAATTCTACTGTGCATAAGAACATGTTGATATCTCCCCCCCCCCTCTCTCTCTCTCTCTCTCTCTCTCTCTCTCTCTCTCTCTCTCTCTCTCTCTCTCTCTCTCTCTCTCTCTCTCTCTCTTTGGGAATAGCCTAAAGACAACTTCAGTCAGTAGTACTATCATGGTTATGGTTGTGGGTTTTTTGTGTGTTTTTTTGGGGGGGGCGCTCACACCACAAACTGGAACGTAGCGCTACGCTCGCCGTGAGTGAAGGACGCTGCGGCGGGTCAACCACTGACTCGGCAAGGGGCAGAAGATATATTCGGAGACGTCTCCGGCGAGCATCCAGGAACTCTTCGGAGACGCACTCCTGCACACAAAGGCACTGCTTTGGGGTGGGGGGGGGGGTCAAACTGCGTATTACTTGCTGCAAATCACACAAATAGCTATTAAAACTGTCGCAAATCAATTATTTTCAAGAAAATTTCAAACTTAACTGCAAAATATCGAATTATGAGTTAAACAATGTGGGAGGGGGGGGGGGCATGCCCAGATTTTTTTACTTGTTCCTGATAGATACAGCGAAACATTCATGTTCTGAAACCTCAGGCTGACTTGTCACAGAACCTTACCCAACATCAACGGCATTCCTCTCGACAAACTGTAATAAATATTCTGGTCTAGCGCTCGAAAACAAAAGGTAAAAATAATAAAGAGACTTATCCCGGCCGGACAAAACAAGAAAGAACTGAAATTGTATCCTCGGGAAAAGGACCAAGGCAAAGATTGATAGATGGAGCGACTGACATCTTCAGGAATCAGAACCTAACCATCCCCCCAACCCCCAACCCCACCCACCCTCCCAAGGCCACCCATGACGCAAAGGCTTGTTGTCTAACAGCTAAATGAACCCACCTATCTCCTATAATCCTTCTCACTTTCTTATCCCATTCCCCACTTTTCCCACCTTCTAACAAACACTTACAAGTATGAAGGAATAGATAAAAATAAAACGAGTAAGCACGTCCCAGTTATGCAAACAAGCAAGACTATATTGTTACAATAGAAAGAGGGTTGTTTAAAAAA
>NW_004797579.1:466705-469703 GCF_000002075.1 Aplysia californica | reverse complement strand
ATTGGAGGGAGGGAGAGAATACAGGAGGTTACCACTGGAGGGAGGGAGAGAATACAGGAGGTTACCATTGGAGGGAGGGAGAGAATACAGGAGGTTACCATTGGAGGGAGGGAGAGAATGCAGGAGGTTACCATTGGAGAGAGGGAGAGAGTAGAGAAGGTTACCATTGGAGGGAGGGAGGGAGTAAGGGAGCTTCTTCCTGGAGGGAGAGAGAGAGAAGAGGAGGTTATTCCTGGAGGGAGGGAGGGAGTAAGGGATCTTATTCCTGGAGGGAGAGAGAGAGAGAAGAGGGGGTTATTCCTGGAGGGAGGGATGGAGTAAGGGAGCTTGTTCCTGGAGGGAGAGAGAGAGAAGAGGAGGTTATTCCTTGAAGGAAGGATGGAGTAAGGGAACTTATTCCTGGAGGGAGACAGAGAGAAGAGGAGGTTATTCCTGGAGGGAGGGAGATGATAGAGGAGGTTTATCCTATAGCGAGGAAGAGAGTAGAGGAGGTTATTCCTAGAACGAGGGAGAGGATACAGGAGGAGGTTGTCCTTGAAGGAAGTGAGAGAGCAGAGAAGGTTATCCTTGGAGAGAGGAAAGAGCAGAGAAGGGTAACCTGAAGGGACGGGGGGAGGAAGCCAGGGTTATTATTCCTGCAGATAGGGAGGGAGAGTGAGAATTTATCTCTGGAGGAAAGGTTCGTAGGAGGTTATCCTTGGAGGGATGGACGAAGCCAAGTCATCCCTAAGGGAGGGAGGAAGGAGGCAAGGAAGGTCATACTTGAATGGTGGAAGAAAAGAAGAGAGGAAGAGGGAAATCCGTCAGTGAGGGGGAAGGGTGAGAAGAAACAGGAGTTCCACGAATTATTTGCCAACAAGAACGGCCAGATATTAATATTTTTCCAGAAATCATGGAATTGATTTTTTTTTAACGACGAAAGAAGAGTACGCCAAATACAGAAGACCATAGGGAAACTCACATCTCGCGGCCATAAAAGTACTGAAACTGTTGGCGAGGTAGCTGTTGGATAGCTACATTATGCAGTGGACGAACAACACCTAGATCTAGAAAGAAAAAAGATCGTTGACTAGGGGCAATTTTTGACAAAGGGAAGCGTGCATATTATTCTGAGTTTTGTTAATTCTAGGACCGACATGCGAGTTTTAGAGCACTTGCAACACAATAAGGTCATATAGCTGTTAACTGTCACGATCAGCAGGCAGACCCTTTCATGGATCCTGGAGAGGAGGGAGGAGCAGCTTTGGCATTGTGCCACCTGCATCATGCCTATTCTCCTATCAAGTAGGTAAGTATGGTCATATAGGTGCCCAAGAATAGAGGTGTTACAAGAGAATAACAAACATAAAAAAGAAGGAGGAGAGATAAGGACGATAGATGTTTGATAGGAAAGAAAGAGCAAACCTCACCAAAGCACCTGATCCGTGCTCAATAGGGGGTCTATTTTGTTTGAACGTGAGTTTTAACCCCATAACCGATCGTCATCCCAAACCCTAACATTGGAGTGGTCGGTCTCAGAAGAAAATGACCTCAGTATGTGAGGCAGAAGATAAAGAAAGAAAAAGAAAAGGTTTTTACTTCGACAATATTAAGACGAATGCCGCAGACAATTATGTAAAAAGAAAATATAACACATTACAGGTCTACCATAGTTTTTAAAACAATCCTTAGTTTGTAATCCACAGGGAGGGGGAGCCTGAAAGGTGTATCAAGGAGAGAGGATGTGTGTGTGTGTGTGTGTGTGTGTGTGTGTGTGTGTGTGTGTGTATGTGTGTGTGTGTGTGTGTGTGTGTGTGTGTGTGTGTGTGTGTGTGTGTGTGTGTGTGTAAAAGAGAGACAAAGTCTCATTTAGACGTGTGCTCATTTGTGTTCAACTTTCACATACGCACGTGTGTGCGTGTTCGAAAAAAAGAAGGCCGACCAGCGGGGAGTGGGGGCGGACAGGGGCTGGGAAAGGAGTTCAAGATTCTTGCCTCCACTAAAACAAAATGCAAACGTGATGAGTAAGAATCTCGGCCAGTCCGGCACCGTCATAGCAATCCCAGGAAAGAAAAACAGAGAAATCCCGTGCGGGGAGACGAGGACCGATAAATCTACACTGCTTACTTCCGATCGGGCGCTCTCGCTATCAGAGGCTCTCAAGCGCTGAGTGACAAGAAGACAAAACTGCGGCAAAACTGAAGCAGGCCAGCCCCCCGCAATCTGCTCTATTTAGGACTCGGTTGCGCCAGCAGATAGGACGAGCCAGCGGCGCCGGCGGTGGTGCTAGAAAACGCGACGCCACTAGATCTAGATTAACCCACAAACGCCGAGTGTTTACAATGAAAATTCAAACTGAAGATAAAAATTGAATCTTCACTTTAATTCGTTGGCTCATAAAAGGTTCGCATTATATACATCACGAGGGCGGGGAGATTTAAGATAAATCCGACGAATTAATTAACGAGATTTGTGGTGCAGTCTTTTGAATATCAAGAGATATGCATGTTGTGATTCTCGTGGCGTCTCCAGGATAAGCAGAGAGGTTTCTGTTGCAATTATCAGAAGCAAAGTGGGAAAAATACTAGCCTTGCTCTGTTTACTCATGTATCGCCTCACATGCCTATTTTCAACTTTATGGTGTAAAGCATATTGCTACATTATTATTTGATTCAAAAGACTTGACTCTACTGATGTCTTACGCTGTCTTCACTAACTCGCAGAAGTTCCAAAATCGAATCGCAAAAGTATCTTGAAAATTGGTTCAATCTTTGTTACATAATTTCCCTGACATTAAGAGTTTAGATTTTGAAATGGCTCGTGTAATGTACACTTGGCCTTTGAAGCTCAGCAAAGAACCAGGCGTTCTTTTATTCAGTGAATTAATTGTTACTATGTGTAAGCTCGCCTGATGTATTCGGTAAACAGTTAATTGGCGGTCTAGGGTCTCGTTAAGTAAAACGAATATTATTCTCTTCGGGATACTATTTTTAGAGAAATACTACTCGTGGTCACCCCC